>NW_008481861.1:57883-81335 GCF_000524495.1 Plasmodium inui San Antonio 1
TAAAAAGGGGGGGAGCAAGCATATAGGAGCGGATGACTATAATAGAATGTATATACGAATACAACTGACATATTTGAGAAATTTATCTACTTCACAGGACGGAGAGAGATATATGTAAGACCATATAAATACACAACAGTCCAGTGGAGATATCAACATGACGATCAAAGTGGAAATGCCTAAAAGGGAAGGTACATAATTAATAGATACAGAAGGGACAACACGAGAAGAGAGGATACAGGGAAAGATGCTCAGGGGATGAGGATTAGACACTACACCCAAAGCAGAGAACGAAGAAACAGAGTAGGGGTGGCACATAAGGTATAATATGAGCAATAGATCTTTCCCTCTGACAAGATAGATATATGAAATCGAGGGTTTCATGTTCTCTAACATATAAAGAAAGGAATAAGGACAGATAATATCTTGAATCTGTGCTGAGTTCATGGAGTATAATAAGTCGTACAATAACTTCATTTTTGTCGGTATCTAAGACTATGGATGAGGATATGACGGGCGTCCCCTTATTCAAAAAAGCAGTATGTATAATGTGAAGTAGTATTCATAACCCCTTTTATGAATAAGGGAGTATAAGCCTATAAAATGCATACATTCCCCTATTGACCTACAAACATGTCCTATAAAAGAGTCTTACACCACCATAGAGTTATGAGATTCTTCTGAAAAATGAGAAGAAGTGAATAGATACCTGATCATATTGGCAGTAACATAGTTTTTATATGAAGTTTAAGTGTGATGCTGTATGAGAATATAAGCGATAGTAAAAATATACCCTCGCTTACTAATCAGTCAAGTAGTTTTCTAAGAATATTATGTGCTATTCCAAGTGATTAATTAAGAAGAAATCACAAGAGAGTTCGTGAGTTATTGTAAGAGTCATTAAGAAACCCGAGGGCTTACTTATGTTTCTATGCCTGATGAAAACCTACGTTTCCCCCCCTCCTCGAAAGAGAATTGATGTTTAAATAAATGGATGAAAGATATTGTAAGCTAAGGGGATTTTCTTTGCTCGATCGCATATCAAGAAGGATGATATAGAGAGGATTCTCGTGAAGTCCAAAACAGTAAACAGGAAAAAAGCATCTGACGTACCCAACAGAAATAATATAATGATGAAGAATTTATTGATAAGCACTAGAGTATATTACAGCAGCCAGCAGGAAAAAACAAGAAGGCACGGACTAGCGAGAGAAGGATGAAGGAGGAATATGAACTTTGCACTATAATAAGGTCGATCCACCCCTATAAGCCGCCAAGTGGAAAGAATTAGTATAACCCAAAGGAACAAAATGAAATCGAAAGGGAAAAACGAGACAAGGAGCTTCCAGATACAAACAGAAAAGACAACTCTACAGGTTGAAACAAATTTAATACCCCCTATAAAAAAATCCCAATTTACGAACCTAAGAATGATAAGGGCATTTTTAAAATAATCAATATTCAAGCATTAATAGACAAACAGCAACTCAAGGAAGGGAAATCCTTAAAGATCCTTACTGACCAAAATCAAGAATAACAGGGAGCCTGAGACCTCCTAGTTTTAAACAAAATACAACCTAGAGAAATTCCCAGATATGAAGATGTTACAGACAAACATTATGAAGTAAGCAGAGTCTAGAATCCAACAAATGATACATTAAAACAACACCAAGGATACCCAAGTACCCAGAAGGAGGTACCTCCTAGAGGATTAAAGAGAAAAAGAAATAAAAGGATCAGTCTCTGAGAACCTTCCACAAAGGAAAAATAAAATAGACAGATGAAGATCATATATGCCGAAGGGGACCTAGCCCGCATCTCCCCACCTGAATCCCGAGGGAGAAAATTCCAATAAGCATCCTACTACTATATTAGGAAAAAAAACATCACAATTCTCCCCCCCCAGCGAGTATAGGGTCACTAGCAGAGACTGGCCTAACAGAGAGAAAAAAGAAGGAGTCCAATGAAAAATATATTAAATAACTATAGAAGGAAGGATTAATAAAAGCCAAGGTATAATAATAGCCGTGCGACTATTGACCAAAAGAGCCTGTATACAGGGAAGAATAAACATTCTATGATGAAATAACTAGATCCGTCTATGAGCCGGACGTAGTGGATAACAAAGCGCAAGTAAGTAATACCACCAAAGAAGGAGAAAATCAAGTAATAGTATCCCCAGGCGGAGAAACAGGGAGAAATATGAAGAGGAGCGGAACCTGCAAGAACTGAGGAGAAAACGACAGAAGACCAAGGGTGCCTAGGGATACCGACGAAACAGAAACCCAAAAGTAACTATGCGTGAGGAGGAACACCCAAATAAAGCGTAGCCGTTTTATTAATGGAAACAATCCAACAACAGCTATAACAGAAGAACAAACTTCATGGGCAACCGGAATCGAGAACACAATCGGAGCAAGAGACAAACTATGACAGCCAATCCAATGATTCCGCTTAACAAGTAACGAAGGCCAAGATAAGGGAGAGCATCCATGGAGTAGATCGTTGAAATTGAGGACCAGAAGAAGAGTGATCCAGAAGGAAGAGTATCGAAGCAGCCACACACGTAAGAGTAAAAAAGGTTGAGAGCCTAGACAGGAGGATGAAATAGACGAAGTTACTAAGGGCAAGTATTCTTACTAATTCACAAGTACTAAACAAGGAAGAGCACTCTAGAAGAAGGCCCCAAGTTTAGTCAGCTAGGGCATTAGAGTAAACAGCAAAAAAGGACAAATGTAAGCGAAGTCTTGAACGCAGGAAGTAAGAAGAATGACTATCACAATTAACATCCAATCAGCAACAGAATATCTAACAAGGACGAGTACTACCAATTCTCCAAAAGGCAGGTCCTACATCATCACCCCCCCAAAACACCAAAAAGAAAGACACCGGACCGAAAAAGCAAAGGGTTTGTCGCAGAAGTAAGAAAAAATAGGGTTAAATTAGAAAAGAACAAGATAGCATCATAACAACAAATTACTAGGAAAAGAACAAGCAAAGCCAGTCAGAAGTAGAGGCAAAAATAGAAAAAAGGGAGAAGCAAGCCTCAACTCTAACCTTTAGCTTCTTAAAAAATATAAATCGTAGGGGACACCAAAAAATACGTAGCGAACGGACACCAGTCTAAACCGGCAGCCATGCAACAGCCCTAATGACGAGGAGGAACCAGCCTGTATAAACTGGAACTCCAGAAACATAAGCAGCAGAAATTCTCCAGTAACAGAATGAAAAGGACCAAAAAATAAAAACAACACAATTGAAGGAACACGGAGCTTCCCTAAAAGAAGGAGGGACATAAGAAGGAAAGGGAGGATGAAGTAGCCAAGTCACCCCAACGGCAGGGGCTCTAAGCCCAACTGAAAATACGAATCAAAGGGAAGTATGGAAACCTCGGCAACCCAAGCTGAAATCGCCGGACCAGGCAGGAAAAAAAGAATGAGCCAACACGGGACTCCAAAGGAAAGGACCTAGAGAACGTCAACGACTATCACCCCGGAGGATAGAAAGTACCTCCATATCTGAACATCTTCCCTAAAGCATAACCAAGATAGAGGAACCCCAAGGATTAAAATAACAGAAAAAAAAAAACATCCCCCAAAGATCAAGGGGGCACCCTACCCCCAAATTTCCCCCCCAAGCAACCAGAAGTAAAAAAACATAAATAAACTCCAAAACAAAAATAGCAACAATAAACAACAAAGAAGGAGCATCCTCCACCAAGGAGAAATGGTACAACTTCCAGGCCAAGTCTTTAACAATCAGGGAGCCCCAACAGGAAAAGAGTGGTACAAACAATAGCGCAAATAAAAAAATTACTAACCAAACAAAAAGAACAAGAAGCAAATAACCAAAGAAGCAGGACTCCAAACCAAGAAAGAATTAGGCACCGGCACAGCCCCGCTCTATCCCCCCCTTATATCGCACCCAAGAGATAATGCGCCCCAGGTTATGCATATGCTCCCAAAGAAGAAAAAAAAAAATAAATAAACGGACACCTCGACAGATCAGAACACATTGGAAAAAGGTTAATGATATCAGTGCGTATTCAGGATTACACTAAATAACACAACCTCAGCGGTTGATAATAGAGCCAAGGACAACAAAAAATGAACAGCAGCCAGAAAATAAAGCCAAGAAAACAACCGTAGAAGGCTCCGAAATCAGAACAGTCACATCCCCCAAAACCATTTTCTAAGCAAAAAATTAAAGAATTCAAAAAGAAGAAGCAAAGGAACACAGCCGTCGAAGCATGTATCAAAACCCGAGGAGTGGCCAAAAATCCAATAAGAGTCTAGGCAATATGAATTTAAGAATCAATGGTCCCAAATATTAGAAATCCGAGTTGATGGGTTCGTAATCCATCAAACAAGGGAGAAATTCTAAAGATGAAAACCGAGCAAGTCTGCGGAAGTTCAAGAAACCGTATCAAGTCAACAGCAAACTCATAAAGAATAAGTAACTAAAAACTCACCCTAAAATGAGGAGCAAGCTGCCTCTAACCAAACAGCGGATAACCGCACCACTAGAGAACAAATCGAAGAGAACTGAAAAAATGGAATACTTAAAAGCAAACCTCGATGTCATAGCTACCAAACCGGACTAAGCCAAATCCTAAGGAGAAATATTTCTACAATACAAAACAAGTCAGAAGAATCGAATAATTAATAGCAATTTCCTGAGGGAGCAAAATAGTGGGGGAAAACAAGAGATAAACGCACACTGGACTGATAAAAGCGAAGGAAATAAAGAATCTCAAATATTGGAAGCCGACTCAGACAGCCCGGCAAGTAAAGTACCCCCAAAAAATAAGGGAAGAGCGGATAAAGGAACTATGCTATCAGCTCCATAACGGCCCGCTCCTACAGCGAGTACATTGAGTAAAAAAGAAAATCCCGTAATAATACGCCAGGAAACATTAAACAAGCAGCCAAGAAAGAATACCTCAATCACCAAACAACAAGAGACAGGAGGCAAACAACTAGGAATAAATAGAACACCCCCAATCACAAGTCACAAGCCAAGAAAGGAACACCCGAAGAAGCACCTGTGAGGAAACAAATATACCAACTCAAAGGGACAACTCCATCTCAAAGAGAAACAGCAGTAGGTTCGTACCTACAAGGGACGAGTAAACACATCTCAATACAGGTATAGATACTCTACAGGACTTTGAAGGGGGACAAAATATAGGACAAAAAAAACTCCAGCAGGAACTGCCTAAAAAACTCCCAATTAAGAGTCAGGAAAAGAAGACTAAAGGCACGTCAAGGGAACATTCGCGCCCAAACTAACAAAGATGAGGGTAAGGAAACGGGGAGTCAACAGAAAAAAGAAATAACCAACTCCAGAGAGAACGAGACAAAGAAAAAAGAATCCTTGGAGAAGAAAACTAATATACGATGAGTTATACGATCAGGATCAAAAAAGAATCTAAAAACAGGGACGAATGGACCAAACAGAAAATGAAGAAATCAGAAACCGGGTAATTAGGCCCAAGAAAATCGAATAAAAGAAGGATAGACTGAGAATCTAAATCGTGAACCTACAATCCCCCCAGAATCTTCCCGAACGTCTCTGAGGAAGACATGCATTGGAGGATTTTCCCCCTCCCGCCAAAATGATGAAAAGAGGCACACTATAAGGGTGAATAACCAAAACAAAGAAATACAGGACGACGACTAGGTAACTGACTGATATTTAACCAAGTAACACAACAACCAAACAAGGATCACTATCCACTCATAAAAAAACAAGAATCCCCAATCAGGAATTTTTTAGAACTCAAATAACAACTCGTTACACCAAGAAAAGAAAGAGACACCAAGACGAAGCCAAGGAGAAGGGGAGAAAGATCTCCTTATACGAAAAAGTAACAGGGGAACAATACACCCCAAGCACAAATGAAAAAAGGAGAGAAAACACAGAGTAAAAAAAAAGAAAGGAACTCCCAAATCAACCTCGAAACCTCAGAAGAGGTTAGGAACCGAGTAAAGGAAGGAGTACAGCTCAGGGACTCAACAGCCAATAGGGCGAAACCCACAGGACCAGAAAACCCCATGATTAACCACGAAAATGGAAGTGAAAGGAAGGATCCAGGAACCAACAGTTTAAAGCAGATTTAAGGGAAGACCTAATGAGGTTACACGAAGGGAAGAAAGAAGCAAATGACAACCAAGTGGAAAAGTTATAACCAAAAAAAAAGACTAAACCCCCCAGGAAGCACAAGCATAGGATTAACAAAGCGTATTACCCTAGAATCTGAAGAAATAAGAAAGGGAAACCAAATGAAAAGTAAATACCGGACACCTAACTCAAAGGAGTTCAGTCAAGCCCCAACAGGAACAAGCCAGTAAAAGGATATTAAACATCATCTAAAAAATAAAAGGGTAACTCAAGCAAATTGGATAGCACGACGCCAAAAGCCCAAGAAGGTATATTTCGCATACAAGAACAACATCGAACACCCTCAAACATAGAGACTACGAAGGAGTGATAAGAGAAGACCAATTTAGAGGTATCCAAGCAGAAAGAATAAGAATCTTAACAGAAGTCGGCCGTGATATCCAAAGTGAAAATACGGAGCAGAAATATAATATCTTCGAAATAAAAACGACCATAGAAAACAACTTCAGAACCCCTTCGTCTCCCCATAAGATAACCAGAAACTCTCCCCTGCATATTACACAGGGGATTGAGAATAACCGTAAGCCAAATAATTCCTCTTCAAAAATAAAAAAAACGAACAGAAAAATATGGAGGAACCAAAGGACCAAATAAAACAGGTAGTCTCTTACAGAACGTAATATATAGACGCCCTGAGTCGCACCGAAAGCAAGGCATCCCAACAAGCAAGAGAAAGAAAAAACTTCATCAGAGGAAAAAATATGAGAAGAAGAGGTCTTCTAACCCAAGGAAGAATCGGAGTAATGGAATCTGTAGAGACAAAACTTGGTACAGCAAATCCGGAATGGAAGAACAGTAAAAGGGCGAAATTCAAAATGCAAGCCCTTAGGGAAGGTAAAGTAAGGAAGAGGAGCAGGCGAACCGATCGAGATCTTGAAGTCTCAAAAAAAAAACAAAGGTCAAGAATCCAACTATCCTAGAAGAAAAGCCAAAAATATAAGAACAACTACGGACTCAACCCCCAAGAGTGGGGACAACTCTCCAGGAACAGGAAGATCAGATAAGAAAGCAAAACAAAAAGCGAACTATCACGACAAACCCATATAAATCAGGAACAAATACCAAAGAGGGAAACAACCAACAAAGGAAAGCGAACCTTCTTTGTGAACAAATGAACAATAAGCAGAAGAGAGAATTTTCACAGAGCAATCAGCAAAGAATAAACAGTAACCTACTGGAAAAAGACTTCAGCCACGAGAAAAGAAAACATGAAACCCCGCAATAAGGGCGAGAAGAAGAAAAAAAAAAACCACCAACTAAACCAGAAATTCAGGGAAGAGGAAAAAATATGAATCACAAAGAAACCGTCTACATTAAGGAAATGGAAGAATAAGAGAAGGATAGTTACTGAACAAAGTTAGAAATTAAGCGCCCCAATAGACAAACATCAAGGAAGGATTAGTCAGACAGAATACCAAAAAGAGAATGAAACAGATAGAACTGACCAAATAAGCTCTTCACAATCCCAGATTCCAGTAACCCGGAAGCAGGGAAAAGGATATATTCCGCCCAAGACGGACCGGGAAAGTGACTAGGGAGGAGAATCAGAAGCCTCAGCCCCCAAGGAACCAGGCAGGGGAAAAACCCCTACGCCTGGCCTCCACCAAGAGGCAACTTAGGGCCCCGAAGAGGTATAGACAGCAAAAAACCCCGAACTACAAGGAAAGATAAAAAAGTGTTATGTAAGGAGCAACTCCGAGTGATGGACAACTCCAGAAAGCTAGGGACAGTTAGAGAAAACTAAGAAGTCCGAAACAGAACAACCCAAATCCAGAATCTGCCATAGTGTTAACTAACGACCAAATCCCAAGGTGCAAATACTAAATGAAGGAACTCATCCTTCCCACATGAAACATGAGCGGAAAAGTTCCATCCGAAGAAGAATAACCTAACAAAGGGAGTGGGACGGACAGAACAAGGAGACCCCCGTTAAACCGATGGACAAAACGGTTAATTCATAACAGGAGAGAGCTTCATCCGAGAACAGAACAGGAACACTCCACACCCTCCCAGTGCTCAACAAAGCAAAAGATGAGAGCAAAAGAGAAACCAAGTCGGAAGAAGAAGGCGAGACCAGGCTCCTCGGCACAAAATGAGAAAAGGGAAGTTGGAATAGAAGGAGGAGGCGTCAAGATCTCGTGGGGGGGGGAATGACAGGTCAGAAAAAATCATTGGGAAAGGTACGGGCAGGATTCGGGAACCGATGCAACCTACCGTATACAGACCCAAGAAGGGATCAAGGCAAGCTAGAAACGAATCAGGACAATGAAGAGCCCCCTGGGGAGATAGGAGAGGAGGATAAAGGAAGGGGTCCAGAGAGGAAATGGCCTGAAATATGAAGGACTATGGCCTGTGTCAAGCAAAGAACGCGCCCAACTCAGAAGGATGCGACGAGAAATTCTTAAGGAAACTACTGGTAATATAAGCAAACGCCTGGCTCAAAAGAAGCAGTAAACCTTCATAATGAACGAGGACCAATTCAGAACAAAGAAACGGTGTCTCAATTATCCCAGGGAAAAATATATGATTACAAAGAGGAGCGCGCTCAGAAGAAGGTAAATTTAAAAACAAAGATGGGTTTCAAATTGGAGCAGTATATACACCAGAAGATCTGGAAAACAGCTATACAGGACGAAAAAAACTCAAGAAGCCCCGAGCAACACACCATCTGGGAATTGGAATCTGAAGCAAGAGATAAAGGAAATAATATAGACAGGGACAGATGGAAGAAATTAGCCACAAAACAAGGCCGAAGTCTCCTGCAAGTAGACTTAAGGGCAAAACTATTATGCCAGGCATTGGAGATATGGATGACAAACCTAGAAGAAACATCCGAAGGAATCTGGGAAGGGGAAAGAGTTACATGCGATGTGGATTCACTGGGATTTTTAGGGGGCAGATGGAAAGAGAACAGTTGTCCCATAACACACGGCAATAACAGCTGGGCGAGATTGACGGGGGACAAACCGTTAACGAGGAAACAGCCTTATCAGAGAAATCTGGCAGTTTGCATGGATATGATGAGTATAATCTTAGGAATCTATGATAATATAACGAGAGAAGGGGACGGATGGAAGGTGAACTCCGAAGATGCCTGTTTAAGATTATCAGAAGAACTCACAGCCTGGGCAGGAAAGGCCACAAGCGACGAAATTATGAGCTCCTGGTTCAATAACATGAATCCCAAGCAAAGAGAAACAGACAACATCCCCATTAGAACCCGCAAGAACAAAGCGGAGCTCTGGGAGCCTTTCTTTAAGAAATTGGGAACCTACGTCATCAGCTTAGTTTGTTATAAGGACCCAGATACAAACAGCTGGGATACCACCTGTGTAGTCACGAAGAAGTCGAGAAACTGCGAGCATCAGAGCGGAGTCGAGACTCCGGAGGAGTACCAAAAGGTAAGTATGAGCAGAGGATTGTCCAAGGGATTGATGCTAAGCCAGAAAAACAACTTAAGCCCCCTCAGGGCACCGGGAACGAGACTAAAAGCAGAACAACTGAATGAAGAGTTAAACCTGCTGAAGGACCAAATAGTTACAAACAACCCAGCCAGGAGGCCCTGAGACCATTTAGTGTCAGATCCCCTTTAACAAGAGGGGACTAACCAGAGCAGGAGAACAAGCCTCCAAAACGTTTGAGGTAAGAGTTCATGATCCTATTTCCCAACTAGGGCAGGTCAGAGGAAAGAACACAGGAGGAAAATGTAATAAAGGACCTACAGAAGGCATCAACTCTAATGAGCAAAGAATTGGACCAAGGAAAAACAGGTATAGGGAATTATATAGTAGGGGGAGCGGTAGGGGTAATGATTTTAAGTTTAGGATTGATGAGTAGGATTTTCATAAGGAGAAGAAGAAGAGGAGGAATAAGGTCTCGGATTAAATCGACGACATTTGACAAGTTCAGTAAAGTGGGCGTTAATTACTTAGCATTCGATAGGGATTCTTAGTAACCGAATGGCAACTTTGGACTCCTCTAAAAGAAACAAAACAGATTCCCACAGGCCCAGAAATAACCAGGTCCATAAATCAATAACTCCCGACTCCTTCCCAGCAAAGAAGTGGGATAAAGCAAGAAGGAAATCTCCCAAGGCCAAAGAGAGAAACGGAGCAGGTGAGACAGGAACCCGAGGTCCCAACAGCCGAGAAACGCCAAGTACGACCGGCAGCCCGAAGAGGGAGACACAGGGAATCTCTTCTTCCCCCTGGAGAAGGAGAGGACCGGGAACGCCGACACGGGGCCAAGGAACAGAAATCAGGGAACCCCAGGGCCATATGAGAGGAAGATATTAATGGATCAGAACGGCAACTTCGAGGATTAGTTAACAATTAACATGGCCCAAGGGCAGGCCATGACTGCCTCTCCCCGTATGAAACGACAGGAGCGTTTGAAGCGACCCCCAGAGGATGAGAGTAGGAGCTGAAGCAGCTCATACGGGGCCCAAGAGTAGGGGCAAACAGACATGGGAGGTTAGGTGTATAGAGCTCGGGGTTTAGGATGTAGGATTTAGATGTTCGAGGATTGGGGTTTAGTGTTCCCGACCTGGGGTTTGGGGTTTAGGGTTTCGGGTATGGGGGTTCAGGGTTCAGGGTTTAGGTTTCAATCTTTGGTGCTTTGGGTTTAGGGTTAACAGTTCAGATTTTAGTTTTAGGGTTCAGGGTTTAGGTTCAGGTTTACGGGTTCTGGGTCCAGGGCTTAGGTTTAGGATTTAGGGTTCAGGGTTTAGATTTAGTGTCCAGGTTTTACATTTTAGCTCATGCGATTCATCTCCTAGTAGTTAGGATTTAGTCTTAATGTCTTAAGGTTAATGATTTAGCCTTTAGGGTTTAAATTCCGGCTCCACGTCTCTGGGGTTATTGTTTAGTGTTTACGGTTTATGTTTTAGAGCTTAGGGTTCAGGGGGTATGGTTCAGGTTCTAGGGGTCAGGGTTCACACTCCGGTTTTTACTGTTCACGCTTTTAGGTTTCACTTATGGCAGTTGTTCCTTCACCCTTCAAAGCTTATATTTTTAGGTATTATTGGTTAGAATCATCGTGTACCAATTATGATTTAGGTTTAGATTCCTGCTTGTATGCCTGAGGTGTCAGTTTTAGGCTTCTGGCTGTATGATTTGTTTTTAGTTTTCATTGTCTAGGGGTACGTGTCATGCTTCACGTTTTAGGTTCTGTGGTTTAGGGTTCACGGTTTTTCCCTTTGGGTATAGGATTCAGCGTCGGTTAACCTAGTTTTAGGTTCTATTGGTTTAGGATTTATATTTAGGAATTCTTTCGTTAGGCTTCACGCATCAGTGTTAGGTTTATTATTTAGTCTTTAGAGCTCAGGTTTATGTCTATCGTATATTCGTTTAGAGTCCTGTATTACGGCTTCACACTCTGGCGTCTAGGGTTTAGGGGGTACCTCTTAGTCTCCAGCGTGCAGGTTCGGGGTTTAAGTTTTCAGAGGTGGGATTTATTTCTATTTTAAACGTTTACCTTGATTTCTATACTGTTTCTTAACTGTTTTCACCTGTTGTGTTCTGTTTAGTAATCCTCTAGATGCCGTATCGTTTTCTACAGTGTAATTTAATAAGGAGTGCTATGGCATACATCTCAAGGCATTTTGCGAGGCATTAATTCTTGTGATATACCTGAATGGAAGGTATCCCAAATTCTCAATTGTGAAAACACTTGTAGGTTGTGACTCATATTAACCTATGGAGGTGAGAGTTGAATAAAGGAGGTGTGATCTGTACTGTTTCCTGCTACTGCAGGTTGCCGTATATTTTGGACTAATAATTTATCATGGAGGTTTTCATTATATGAACAATCAATAACGGACGAGAAGTACTAATGCTTATTGGCGAGTTCTATTTCGCCAATTTGGTTCGTGCACCAATGGAATTGTGTAAAATTTTTTAATAATCCGTAGCGTCATGGTATGAACAGCTGCCCTGTTTCTTGGATACCAATTGGTGCACTTTAAACATATGCTGTTTTTATCATTAGACAGTGTAATCACTCCTTTGTGTTTTCTTATTTGAGGAACAGTATTTTTTGAACAGCACATGATAAGCATACGGCGCTCCCTTGGATGACACCTAATGAGACATGGTTCCTGATTGCGTCTGCAATGGTTTTATATGAGACCGCGTTGGCAGACGGTTTTATTATATAGAGACAGGAATTATCTGCAATGTATGTATGTTGCCACAATAGGAATGGTGATATGGTACAATCACTTAAATCACACGAAGGTAAGTAAAGGGGACGGACTTGATCAGAGTATTTCAGCATGCACAGTGGGCATCCCCCAGAAATCTGTTCGGTGCCGGCTTGATAATTTAAGACGGAGAGTTGCATCATTGGAGAAGCCGTACTTACTGATGCAAACTATTGCTTTCTGAGTTATAATATCTGAGGATTTCTTGTTACGGGGAATTATAGCTGCGTTAGAGATACTGCGAATTGGTAATACACTTGTATTAATGATAACGATGATTTGCTGCAGTCTCCTTTAAAATATAGACATATCCCCAGTATAGTAGTATACGTACTGTAATACTACCATAACAGGAAATGTATGTTAAATCTACATATGTGTTTAGATTAGTATTTCCTCTAGGGTATTAATATCCTCGGTCCACCGTGATTTCGACACAATAATTGCTCTTGAAGTACTATGATTCGAAAAATATTAATGTATCAGAGATATTCTTGCTTTTAGTGTCCGACTTCGCAGGCCGTATTACCCTTTGGAGCGTCTCGATGTATTCGTAGTGCTTTAATAAAACGAGGACTATCATAATAACTGTAACAATATGCACTCAGCAGTACACTTTGAACTGAATATATGTGTTCAAAATATTATGATGTTGGGGATACAGCATGTGCCGTGTTATTATTTGGATAACAATATTATGCCTACTACACTCATGTGTTTTCATCCGGAGTATTGTATTCTTGAAACGGTTAAGGTGGGGGCTCCATTATAAGGAAAATTGAAGTTGTGTAGGGTAAATGGAGGTATCTGCAGTGTCATCTTATAAAGACAAGGGGTATCCTGAAAGTAGTATTATATGCGAAGGACTGTTGCCCCTGTAATATCAATGAGGGTCATAACATGAATGCAACAGGAATACCTTCTACAGAGATATAACTCGTACTAATACGATAGTAACTAATGCTCTATTGGGGGGGAAAGAAAAGACAGAAAATAATGAAATAACTGGAATGACCGTAAAAGAATCTATATATCGGCGATACTTTTACATCAGGCAGAATTTTCCATTTCGAAGGAAGAGGAGATATATAAAGTAGAACCATATGGATCACTTAAGAGCATGAACACATGTAGAAATGGCCGTGAATGAAGGCATGCCATGGGAGATAACATCGTGTGACCAAGCGAGAACAGAACAACTTAACGGTAAGGAGTAAACAAGGAAATGTTCACAAGAGAAAAATCTACCCAGGGAAGGCACAGTGCAAACAGTGGATGAATTTTCCAGTGACATATGTGGGCAAATTTGAACAGAGGCTGATTCTCCAGGATATAAGAACAAACTTGTTTGCCATTTCCCATCGGTTTCTAAAGTATACGCGAGTATTCAGAGTTGGTGATAAATATACGTAGCTACGGAAGGGATCACATATATTAATTAGTTTATCATGGATTTTTCCCTGTCCTCATTCAGCTCCATGGTGTGAATTACAGAATCTAAGGTCGTATATGTTACACTAAGACAGAATGTTATATTATATCGGTTCGTGTTTTTATACATGGAAATATATAAACATCTGAAATGGATTTATTCCTTTCTTTTAGATTTTAACACCCTTCTTGAAGACCTATCCCTTCCTTTTGTAACAGCATCAGACATTTCTTGTTCTAAGTTATGAGGAAGTTATGACCTTGGGTGCTGTTACAGTTTCTATAGGGTGGTGTCTGTTGCGGTATTCCACATCATAATTACAGCGGTATCTATCTTGATGGGATAGTTTACTATGGGTAAAAGATTTCTCATAGAATATTCGCCTTTTCCTGTATAGTTCCTCTTGCCCCGATTCCTCAAATAGTGACAGAAACTTTCTGGATTGCTTTACTCACATGAATTTCATTTTTTTTTTTTTTTTTTTTTTTTTGGTGATTATGGGTGAATAAGCTATAGAAGTTCTTTTTTAAGTTAGGAAAATCCTTTATAGTCCTTTAGATAATATTGTCTGAGCAACAGAACGACTCGCTAAAACTTCATCGATTGGATCATGTCCTCTATTAATCACATAATGTGCGGATAATTTGCGGCAGAGTATTATACATAATTCCAGGATTCATGGTCTACCAGTCGCGCGTAAAACAGTCTGTTAAAAAAAAAAGAAAAAATGGGGGAATAAATACAGAATTAAATGTAATTTTAACAAAAATGTGCTGACTCAAAATAAGAAAATAAAACTGGTGAATATTCGTAGATAAAATTAAAATGAAACGTAAAAAAACAGGAGATTGTACAGGAACAGATATATTTGCGGATATTACGGATAAGCAGAGTGTGCACTTGCACAGAAGTGCATAGAAGAAATAATGGATTTTCAGCCATTGCCCTACATTTGAGGCAACTGCGCGAATTATAATGTCCCCTATTTTATGCTCTGTTTTAAAAAATTCTCTGCTAATCACATATGCATTTGACTTAATCTCTTCGCCCCTTCTCGAATATCCTATTCTCAACGGGGAGTTTTCAATAAGCATAAGTCCTCTCGAAATGCGCTATATATGTAAATGCGCTCGCTTCTTTATAATTCCGAATTTATTTTTCCATTTTTGCTGCTCACAACGGTTGGTACACCATAAAATATGTAAATCTCGTCATTCGGCGGCGGCGGCTACTGAATTTAATGGTGAGAAATAAATTCACCCAGCACCGCTATTTGTGGTTATTCTTGGTATTTGTACTGCCTATGACAGGTCGTATTTTTCATAATTTTTCTTTTTATGGTATCTCGCAACGCGTATACAATAAACTGTAACATCTTCCACGAATCATATATGTCGCCAGCGCGTGATTACTTTTCTTGCCGTATCGTATCTATTTCCCACAATATTGTAACCAATAGCTCTGATTTTCCGCCTAACAATGAGGAGTATCTTTCCTTCATCGATTGTTCCAATTTCTCCGTGCGTCGGAGCTTTGTTTATATTTTTCAATTATTGTACAACCCGTGCCTTCACTAATTCCCGCTTTAAAGATGTGAATGGTATAATGCGAGTATTTTCCCGAACTCTTGCGGAACATATAGTTATGAGGTAAATATGCCCCATGTAATATAACATATTTTTATCGATTGAACTGCAATCTTTGTGTGAAAATATCATCTAGGCATAAAGGTTTCTTAGGTATACCCTTCATGTCCTAGTCGATGATTATTCTGCTCGTGCATTTTTATGGTGAATTCCCTTGTGTCATCTTGACTTACTCTTCTAATGACATCAGAGGAGAATAACCTTTGAAAGAACCTTTTACGAATGTATATTTGCGGAAGCATACCCTTCGGAACATGGATATGTATAAAAAACACTGTATGACTATTAATGTTTTTATTATATTTCGTATCATACAGAAGTATAGGATTTGTGTTTTACACCTATAGAACGATTATATTCCATATAATTGAAAATGAAAATACAGAAGACATGTAATATCTTATCTTCTATTGTTCAAATTCCTTGAGTTACTACTATAATGTATTGTCATTCAAAATAAGGCTAAGGGTTTTTCAATGCATAATAGTTATGAAAATTTCATAGGGTGTGTAAGATATCATTTTATTAATCGTCAGTTAGTTCTGCTGTATCACGCTTCTGCTCTGTTTTGTTAAAAAATTTATTCTAAAATACTTTATTACTTGAATTATGGTCATTTTAAGACGAATATCATTGTTTTATATTACAGTGCAGTTAAGAATATACAAGAGGTTCATATGATAGGCGATATGGATTTTCCTCGCATTCTGATTTATGTTGTAAATTTTCTTCTCCTTCAAGTGGGCTCTTCACTCTTTCTGTACTCTCTGTAAATTTACGTTGTGTCCAGGGTTAAGAGTGGGTGAACTGATATATTGGAATGTGTGAGAATATGCTGTAAAGTCTTATAATTATAGAAGAATCAGTGCTCCCTTAAAATGTGTATATGGACCTTTTATGCAATATCCAGAACTTTCAATAAAATTGTTACAATCCTTGTGCAAAGTAAAACCAAGTCATAACAATGAAGACACAACAGGAGGTGTTACAACGAAAGGATGTCTCTAACCATTTGTCTTCATATTACTCTTTGTCGAATGCAAAACAACTTGATATCTTCCGTGGGGTATTTGATATTCCCCTTGGCTTTGTACCTACCCCATTGGAATGTTTATATAAAATACTTCGTGCTTCCAGTTCTTAACATGTATTATTGCCTGATGTACTGATCTATTATTTGCGACTAACTAAAGTTAAAAAAGAGTTAGTTACCTATGACACAGGTTTATTGGGCGTATCAGACTTTGTTCAGTTACAACAGCAGAAGCATGAAATAATAGGTAAAAGAGAAGGACAAACAACACAATCATTTTTACACTTCCGTGTTACACATGACTGAGACTTAGCACAAGGAATGAGCAAAATCGTCCTCGGAAGAATATTCATTAGGTGCTTATGAGCACATCTTTCTCATGTTCCACAGTGACAGTCTTTTCTCCATGCTTCAGAGGCGCCGCCTTTAGTAAAGTTTCTCTATTTGAAATCACCAAATTTGAAGAAGCAATCTGAGTAAAAATATTAGAAATAATTTTTCAACAGACTGAAATTTATTAATATATCTATATATACTATAATGAGACGAATGGAGAAATACATCAGAAGTGTATCCTGCATGATTCATAACATTCAAATGGTGTCTTTACTGCCGGACGGTTTCTCATTCGTGAGTATAGTATACACTTTTACAAGTTCAGCATTATATGTAGGAATTGAAAAAATCGACAAATAGACATTCCATTTATCTGATAATGAAATGCAATTTAGTCCTTGCATATATAAATTTCTGTATCGGAAGGTAACTAGAGATACAGATTTTGTGCCTTTACCGTTCTATGATTACTTGGGATGAATGCATAATACTACTGCTATAGATGTGTCCAAAAGAAATTACGCCAAGGAGGAAACAAATAAATTAATACATGTTAAGATATTTACTGGATCATAGAATTGCAGGATTTGTGACTACTTGTATGTGAAGTTAGAGAAGGAGAGCAGGGAAATTTAACGGAGGGGAAAAAGGTGTGTTTCCCGACAATGATTATCCTGTCCAGCGATGATCCACCAAGGAAGCATCACCTTCCCCCCTTTCACTGGGCGAAAAAGAGATCGTTAAGAATAAGCGCGCACACGTGTATGAAGAGCAGCAGGACGATGACCCGGTAGGTGTGGAACGTTTTGTCGTTATAACCCTCCGTTTTTATCACCTTGAGGAAATCCTTGTAGTAGTTGTAGCGCTTGTTTAGGATTTTGATCCGGTCGGGGATCTCCAGGTATGCGTAAATCTGCACGTAGGAGGGGGAGTCAATGGGTAGAGGAAAGCGCCAAGTCAGTGAAGGGAGTTTACAAGTGTGTTAGTGGGGAAGCTCTAGTAGAGGAAGCCTGTTGGCAGTCATGCCTCACCTCGAACCACGCGTGCTCGTATTGCACCTTATTCCAGAAGTACTCTGGGACATCTAGGAAGTCCTGTACCGCGTTGACGTTAATTATGCTAGAGTAAACATTAAGCATCCTCGACACTTCCTGCTTGGAAATGGTGCAGGTGCCCCGACTGGCAATCTGCTTCGATATGATGAAGAGCTTGTTGATGGTGATATCCATCAGCATTTCGTGCACGTCGAGGCGAATGGACTGCGAGAGGGCGAAAGACACGGTGAGTTTCTGTTCCAGGGAGCCGCTGCGCAGGTGGATAACTCCCCCGCTGATCAGGGGGGGGTCTACACAGGACGGGGAGAGGAACCGCTCCGAAGGGGCAGACAAACCTGGACGGTGTTTTTCTTCTTCTGCCCACCACTCATGGTAATACATCATATCCTCCTGCACCACATGCCCGGGCAACAGCTCATCGGAGTAGGAATTTAAAAACACGATAATGTTATTGATGAACACATCATTTCTGTAACAGTTCGGGAAGTTGTGCCATATGACTACAGAGCCATTGATAAAGATAAACACAATGTATTCAGCGTCCGAAGGAGTGACGTCTCTGATAAAATTAAGGTTGTCTATGTTACCAATGTCCTCCAAGTTGCAGAAATATTTCGTACTTTTTTCTGGCGTTAGGAATGCACACAAAATGTTGTCTCTATCGTGGAAGACGTATCTTATCTTCTTGACATCGAACACGAGACTTATTTTTTTCAGATCGTAGCCCTTTGCTTGGCATAGGAATTTGACCTGATAGAATTTATGTCCACAGGGGGTATTGCTCATGTCGGGACGGTCCTTGTCCTTCCTGTCCTCCTCCTCCCCTTTGAAGGTATATCCCTCTTTAGAAGCAACCCTCTTTGTCTTGTGCTTCTGTTTGGTGGCCTTTCCCGTCTTAGGGGGGTGGCCATCCTTGTGGAATGTAGCATGCCGCGTACTGCTATGCATGTGGTAGTCGTCGCTCCATTTGTACAAGTTCGATAATTTCGCCAGCCCAACCACTGTGCCACCTTTTACCTTGGCGTTTTCACCTAAATGGTGTTGTCTCCACTGGGCTGGTACTTCTCTCCTCTTTATTTTAATCGCATCGTCTTTATGGGCAAATCGACTCCGTGGTAACTTTCTAACAGGCGTAACTTCATGGGGTGTTCCACTTACGTTGGGGTGGGAGGTATACCTCCTTTGAATTTTTTTTCTGTTCCCATTTCGATCCGTTGGAGGTATGGACAGCTCGATGTGAGGTGGCCTCTCGTACGTCCTGCGAATCCTCGCCTCATATGATGAGTGTTCTTTTCTGCAGGAATCGTGGAGGAGCCATCGCTTTGCACCTACGCGTGTATCACTTGGGGGGTTGACACAGCTTGATCTCCTCACAAGGAATATGCGATGGCTGGGGGCATCTTCCCGACTGCTCCTGGTGCGTTTATCGGCACGGATCGAATGTATGGGCCGTTCTGTGCCTGAATTAATTCCCACTTTGCGGCGCCCGTTACTGTGCCAATTGCTGTGTCCGTGTGTAGACATTCCCGAGTTGGCGCTCCCCCCGCTGTCGCCTCGCAGTGCAGAATAGCCCTCACAAGAACGTTCTTCGCTGCAGCTGCCCTCGTCGTTTCCCCTGACGGAGAAGCCCTTCTTAGAACGGTGACTGTCGTAGTGGTAGGTTTGTCGTTGCTCCTTCGCATCTTTCTTGTGCGTTTTATCTTCTGTTTGTTGATACTTGTTGTGTTCATCCATGTTACTGTGTGTCCAGGTGGGGAGGACCGAGGCAGCAAGGTCAGCTATCATAAGGCATATGCCTACTTGTTGGTGAAGAAAAATAGCAAAAGCGGGAAAAGGTGCGCCTGCTGCGGAAAATACTGCTGGATGTGTTACGCCCGTGTATGCCTTCGCGAAAGTAGCAGCAGAATGACAGATCTGTGTAAACGCTTTTAATTTCGCCTTTCACTCTTTACCCTTTCCGTGTTTCTTTTTTTTTTTTTTTTTCTGTTCAGGCGAAAAAATGTGGTTTCCATTTTGGCTAGCTAATAGCTAATTCTAACTTGTGTGCAAAGAGGCGGTGCACGGGGAAGCGGCAGAATGAGGAACCGCCGTGGTGCCTCCCATTTGGCACCTGCTGCCACGCCATCTCATGGAATGCTCCCTCTTTGATTGGTGGTTGCCGAATGATAATACCTTTCGCTAGTCCGTTTTTGCAAAACTGTGAAAGGTTAACTTAGCCCCTTGGGGGTGGCATCCCCCATGCCAATTTTTTCTTTCTCTTTTTTACTCCACAAAGTGGTTGTGCGTCATTGGTTTGTATCTCCACACTGGGGAAGCCCCCAAAAGGAAGCCACCCTCAAGGGAATGAACCACTACTCCTGTTTTAACAATTTCCAACAGAGTTGCTCACAACACATGGGAATTCCTCGGTTTGTTGTACTCCAAAACGAGGAGTGTACCCACCCGTGTAGATAAAAAAAACCTGTGGGACTTTTAAAGACGGTTTAAAAAATTGGAAGAGCCAGTTTCTCCCCTTTTGGCAGTTTAACTGTAGACATGTATTTGCGGCTGGGGGGAAGTTTTGCTTCCTCAGCTCCTTCGCAAGGAGAGGCTAGAAGATCACACACGCCAGGCGGACATGCAAGGCATTTTTCGATAATAAACGTACACAGAAAAAAGAAAAAAAAAAAAAAAAAAAACGCTCGTATAGTCCCTCCACAATTGTGGATTAAAAACTTCCATTCACTTTCACAAATATAAAAAGAAATACAAGCGGTAGGACTTACATTTTGGGAGGGGAAGAACACGAACAAAAAAAAAAGGAAAAAAAAAAAAAAAAAAAACAGGAGGTGTACCACCTTTGGTCAGCTGGTGGGCTCCTTTGTGCGACCGTCACGAGATGGCAAAATTGGTGAACCGGAAAATTTCATTCAAGAGGGGGTTGCCACCTTGAGAACATTCAGTTGCGTTCCCATTTCCGATCTCCGTGCCGCCTCCCCCGTCTACGCACTCGAACATCACCATGTCCCACGTGCAGTTGGAGAAGTAGTATTTCATGTCTCTGTACATGTGGGCAATCTCGTTTTGCACACATTGGTCGTTTCGGTTGGAGGCGAGGGAAATATGGTTGCAGTTCTTTATGCGAAATTCGAGTAAGCGTACCTTGGCGTTGTTGTACCGGTACTTGATCTTATTGCCACCACTGTTCCGACTACTTCGACTGTTTCGATGGCTTCGAATTCTTCCGCTGATTCTACTATTGGATGCTGCGTCCGCCCTTTCACAAACCAGGGGGTTCATCGCAGGAGAGTTATCACCCACTTGCGCGACCTCGCTATACAGCCCCAAGTCGCCGCTGCTGGCGCAGGTACTAACACTGCTCACACTGGACCGTCCTGTGGTCCCTCTTACACACGAATGCAGGACTGATTCATCGCCGTTATGTTGGGCTAGAGGAGTGTTGTTCATATTTTGACATTCCTCCCCCACAAGAGGACTTCTCCCCCCTGTAGCGTTGTCCCCCTGACAATGTATCGTCAATGGTGCCTCCTCGGACGGTTCCTCTTCGGTCCTGTGCTTCCTATCCTCTGCACAAAGGAAGTGGCTATTCTTTTTCTTTACCGCCAAACGTTTTCGCAAGTTTTTTTTGGAGGATTTCTCCTTTCCACCTTGGCTGTGCTTCCTGCACAAGGTGAAGCTATCATTTTTAATTAAAAATCGGAAGTTCTCGAACATCCTTTTTAACCACTCACACTTTATGGGGATAATCACGTATCCGTCGTCCGTCGTCAGGATGTGCTTCTCCTTGATGTTGCATTTCACAGGTTGCAGCTTCGAAACGGGCGGCGGAACAGACTTCGAATTAGGTTGCGAATCCAGCTGCTTCTCCCTGTCCCGCTCCTGTTGCTCCTCCCGGCTCCCGCACTGCTTGCTACTGCGCCGACCATCGCAGGTTGACGCTCCGACCCGACACGGAATGCTAAAGAACAAATCCTGCATGGACTGTTTCCTAGATAAGTGGTAAAGCTTCACATAATAAAACAAATAAACGTACAGACTCTTCGTAAAAATGACGACATTTTCACATGAGAAGTACCCAGTCAAACTTATGTGACTTTCATATTTGTAAGTTTCGTCTTTTCCATAGATGTTCAGTACTTGCTCCTTTTTCTTCTTCAAGAAATTGTAAAGATCGGATTTGCTGGAGGGCACCAAATGGATAATGAGCTTCTTCGTCGCTTGGCTTTTTCTCCGGCCTATCTGCGTTCGGCCGGTTCCACTTGGCCCAGTGCTTCTTTCATCTGCACTTCTTTCGATGGTTCCTCCCTCAAATGTGCTTCCCTCATATGAACTTCTTCCTACCCCCAGGGCGCTCTTCACTCCACACGACCAATGGAGTCCATGGAGCTGGTAGAAGGGGCAACTATGTTGAAGCAGGAAGTGAAAGTTTCGCAGAAAATCGGCGTTGTCGAAATTGTTGTGGATGATATTTTTTCCTACTGTAATTTCCTCATCTTCGTCCGGTTTTTCTCTTTCCATACTTTGCTATTCAGCTTCTTTTGCTCGGTCTGTTCTTCCTCGGTGGTGTGGCTAGGGGTAAACGTAACGAGAGGGCAGCAGGCAGTTTTCTCCCGATCGGTAGGCGAACTCTGCGGTGTTCCCGAAATCTGGAAGCTGCTCTACTGGCGAGCTGATAAGTCTCCTCGCAACGTCAAGAGGGGAAGCAAAAAAAAAAAAAAAAAGACAGGAGGATCGTCGGGGATAGCGCCTTTCTGGCGTTACGCTCCTAAGGAGACGATTGAATGAGTTAAAAATTGATATGTAAAAAAATGGGTAATTAAAAAATGTGTGTTTTCCTCTGGATGGTTCCTCGATTCTGTGTTTGTCCTATTTCTCTGGTGCTGTGTGCTTGAGCGAGTAGACATAGAGGAACACGCGAGGGGGTAGGTACATATATGTGCGTACACGCTGGATATGGGGTGGGGACCACTTACAACTTCGAGTCTTCTTTTTTGTTCCCTTGTGGGCTGGTCGCTCTCCCAGCTGTTTCAAAAGAGACAATCAAAAATATTCGCACTGGGTTACCCTTCCACTTGGGTAATTAAAAACTGCATCCATACACACACAGAATAAAAAAAAAAAAAAAAGTTTATGTAAAAGAGAGTCAGCAGAATGAGGTCACTTTTACACCACCCTCTCGGCAGTTTGAAAAGGGGAGCAGATGATAGAGTTACCCTTTTAGAGGGATTTAACAGTGCAGTATGGCGGTGCCAGGGGCGTGGCTTCAAATGGGCAGATAAGCAGATGAAGCGATGCCACAAAAGACACGTGCGCAAGGGGACAAACTATCGCGCGCAATATGGGTACTGCAAAATGGGTAAACGGAGTGAGGGTGGCTCATTACTACATACGGCATCCACTTGTGTGAACGTCCCTTTTGTGTGCTACTTAAAAAAAATTTCCATAAAAGTATAAGGGGGGTGTACTTTTTTGGGGGATGAAGAGAGAAGGCACAATTTGTGTAAATGGTTTCTTTCTCTGTACACCTCCACGTGAAGCGCTGTGCTGAACGCTCTGTCTCACTTG
>NW_008481861.1:81526-109108 GCF_000524495.1 Plasmodium inui San Antonio 1
AAAACTCCTCTTGAAAAAAAAAAAAAAAAAAGGAAGGAAAAGTAAAGGGCATTTAACATATACATGCGTGTTTAAAAGGGGAAATGTCGGAGGGAGACTTCCTTTAACTGGTTGAAGAATTGCCCTCGGGAGCGTACACAGGGGGTCGTATAAAGTTAAACAGATATGTACAAGCACAGGGGAGATGTCTGAAATTCATCAATCTTAGTAAAGCAGCGGTGAGGGGCACATGAAAAGAGGGGGCGCCATGTGGAGATATGGGCACAAATTTGTGCAGCTGCCTGCATGTCTTGTTTTGACTTCTTTTTTTCTTTTTCTTTTTTTTTTGCTTTATGTTGTATCTTCTTTCTTCTCTTTTCCCTGTCATTTAATTTTGAAATTCATGAGAAACCTGGCGGAGTCTTTGTTGGCTCTGCTGGTTGCGCAAATGCCCCCTTTGCTTAAATTCATTTTGCTGGCTGAAGGGGCATGCGACATTTAGGAGTTGCTTCCAACAAGAGTCCCCGTGCATCCGAGGTTAAGTGGGAATATACAGACGTGCGCGTGCGTGAGAGATCACAGAAAAACGGGCGGTATGCATGAGCGTACAACTTAAGGAGTAAAGCGCCAAAAGGAGATTTCTTTTTTTTTTTTTTCCTGTTTCCTTAAATCATGAATACATGGACAGAGTGGCAAATTTTGCGAAAGTGATGAAAGGTGGCTATTTTGGTGAGTTCAAAAAGAAAAAAATATATATATATATGCATACATGCATACGTACGTACATAATGGCACATATGCTTCTATATTTTGCACGTATGGATGAACGCATGAGGGGCAAAGGTATGCATCTCATGGGCAGATGGTCAACCCACTTCGTCCGCCCGAACGATGTTTGGAAAAAGCGCAAGAGGACGGCGCCTACGGCTTCGGCTGCCATAGAGAATGCCAACTTAAAGCGAAAGCGCCAAATTGCAATTTCGAACTGAACCTTTCGAGCAAGTCCGTGCGTCACTTTGTGTGCCACATTGGTACAGCGTGAGCAGAAAAAAAAAAAAAAAAAAAAAGCAACCTTACGTTATCAGGCGAAACGAGACACAATCAACATCACCGTGTTTTGACCTAGGCGACCTGTGTGAAAATCCCCCTTTTTTTTGATAAACACAAGTCAGGGCGACCATCCAGCTCGGACGTATGATACGAACGATGCAACGTATGCATGTATGAGGGTATGTATAAATCTGTATATAAATAATATACCATGTGGCGCGAATGCGCGGGTGTCGTGGGTTAAAGAATACGCATTGGTGATGCGTGACTGATGGCACATGGCCGATGAACCATAACCACCCGCCCTTAGGGTTGGTTCGAAAATATAATAATACAGGGTACAGCACAGTGGGGGGAGTAACACGGCTCCGCGCCAGCTGCAACGGGGGAGGTCTTGCGGCTACACAAAGTATACCTTCACGTCGGGGCACGCATCCCTTATGCAGATAGTGTTATCCCTTTAACAATTGGCTGATTGTCAAATAGGATGGCAGCACATATATAATAAAATGAAGGGAGCACATCCAATTTGAGAGATGAAGAAAAGGCAATCCTTAGTTGCTTCTCTCAGGGTTCCTTAAGCTGAACGAAAAATTGGCACCAATTAGCTGTGAAAGGAGGTGCGCGACGTTATTTTTCGCATCTTGTCCGTTTTGCCTTCCCTCTTGTTGGTTCACTTCTCGCATAGGAAACAAAGAGAATGACAAAACCAGGTCGCTTCAACGTCTCGGAAACATCGCTGCAAGGCGGCACAAATTAGTCGCATGCGTTTTTTTCCACTATGTAGGAGATAGAGGCGTTTTCTGGTTTAAGTGAATGTTGAAAAAAAAAAAAAAAAACGGCGGAGGCTGTGAGCATTTGCGAGAAAACAATTCGTTGACGGCGTTCGCTGAAGGAGTGGAAATTACTACATTAACGTGCCCCCAAAGTGGATTTACAACATGAAGCGGTGACCCGTGCTTGTCCCAGGGATTGCGTTGCATATCTGCATTTAAGGTGTGCTATCCTCCCCAGCGTCCATGTTGCAATCCTTCCTTTCTTTTCTTTTTTCGTTCTTCTTGTTTTTACTAGACTGCCATTTTCCATATGACCAGGATATGACTCTTTCCCTCTTCTGCACCACTGCACTCATTTGTCTGATTGCAAAGGAGCAAACATTGTAGGTCTACTGTTCCGGGGGTCCCATTTGGGACTTCACTATCTTACCTTGCTAATTTGTTACCTCTTCAATCTATTGCTTTGTCAATTTGTTGCTTTGTCAATTTGTTGCCTTGTCAATTTGTTGCCTTGTCAATTTGTTGCCTTGTCAATTTGTTGCCTTGTCAATTTGTTGCCTTGTCAATTTATTGCCTTGTCAATTTGCTGCTTTGTCAATTTGCTGCTTTTCTTTCCCATCAATCTGCTCCTTAACGGGGTGACTCTCCACTTCTGCATAGGTGGGCACCACGGAGGGTGGTGCACTACTCAGTTTGAAGAAGAAATAAAAAACAAAAAGTCGTAATTTTATGCTACCTTCAGAGTATGCTCGTACGTATTCTCATATGTATGCTCTCATACGTATCCGCCCATGCATGAAGGAGCCACCAACTGGGAGGGAACTCCTGTTTAAGGGAATCCCCTACAAAAGTTCCTTCCCTACCACTTAAGGGAGAGAGGCGAGAAGATCTGCTTCATCACCCCCACTGTGTATGCACCGAGGAGGGAGGACTCATCAACATTGCATTCACTCCCAGTGGTGTAACGTTGTCCACAAGGAGGGTAGCGGCGAGACTGTGCGAAGCACATCACAACAGACTGGCTGCAAAATTGTTGATAGGATAGGTCCAGACAGCGGCGCAGTACTGCTCCATTTGGGCGAAACGGAGAAGGTAACAAGTAATTTGTGAATCCATAAACGGATACCTCTTAATCGTATTCAAGGGAGCAGAAAAACGAGCGGGAAGTGTTTTCCCCCCGTGCA
This sequence comes from Plasmodium inui San Antonio 1, assembly GCF_000524495.1. Lineage (NCBI taxonomy): Eukaryota > Apicomplexa > Aconoidasida > Haemosporida > Plasmodiidae > Plasmodium > Plasmodium inui. The sequence continues at coordinate 84,516 of NW_008481861.1, forward strand.
ACCAGGCGAACAACCACACACATATGTACCTACATATGCACGTACGTACACATGACACACTCCATTATGCGCACGACGATGGAGGCCTTTCTGAGGAGGAAGAAAGAAGCAAAAAGGCTGGTCGACATGAACGGGGAGCTCCCCAGGTACGCCTATATTTACGATAATTGCCAAAAGGACGTGTGCAACATTTATATGAATATATACAAGAAGTGTAAAGAAGGAGTTGCGGCGAAGGGGGAAGATGTTTTTGGAGACAACCCCAGAGAGATGGAAGAAACGGTTAAACGCTTCGTGGAGGAAAAGAACATTAATGATGATGGAAGGGACAAGTCCATTAAGAAAAGCATCGATTTGCTAATTTCTCCGTGTATTTACGAGATAAATAGAAGCCCCAATTATTTCACCAGCTCGTGCTGCTCGGGGAGGATAGTCGTCTTTGGCGAAGCGAGCGAGGAGGACCAGGAAGGCGAAGTAGGACAAGGGGGCGACGTGAAAGACACTGCCAATGGTAGGACAAAACGGACCTTCGAAGAAGACGCGTTCGTTTCGTACTTAAAGAGGAGTTACCATGGGGGGTTGCCAGCTGATCCACCTGTGAGAGGTTGCTACTCAGATCATCAGTCCGACTCTACTGTGCAGGAAAGGAGCGCCCCCCCCGAGAAGACGAAAAGAAAACACAGAAAAAATGTGAAGATATATTACTCCAGCCATATGCATCAGAATCTGAGAGAAGCCTCCAAGTTGGTGAAGCGTATTTTAACGGAGTGCTTAGGTGGTGCGACAACTCCCCCGCCTGTGAGTACGGAAAGGGAGGAAAACTCCGGGGGGGTAGCTACCCAGTGGAGCGCACCAAGTAGGAGAAGGAAGAAAGTAGCTCGACGGAATAATCCCGGAGAAGCGCTAATCTGGACAGATGATGAAGACCTCACCATAGTGACCCCAAAAAAGACCACAAGGATCTTCTTTAAATTTGAACCGTTCATTATTCACGTTAAGTGTGTCAACCTGGAGAGTGCACTGAGGTTGCTGAAAATGGGACAGATGGCTGGACTGAAGCAGAGCGGACTTCTGAACTTTAACCGTTACGTTACTGTTGCGATTAGGGGATCTATGCGACTTGAGCATTATGTGGAGGATCCGCTTTCACTGGAGGAGGACTCCATAGCGAAGCTGCTTCACGTGTGCAATGGAAAGATGGACCACAATCTGAGGCAGCTTGTGGGGTTTTACCACTGCTATAGGGAGAGTACGTTGGGGGGGGATTCCAAGTGGCATCCCCTCCAGTTGTACCAGGTGCAATGTCCGCAGTGTCTGAAGTGTGAGAAACGTTCACAGTGCGCGCAGGTGTGCCCTTGTGATGGCGATCAACGGGTAAGACTTCCCCTTCAGGGAACCATCAAAAAGGACCTTCCCTGGTCAGGCCAAAGTGAAGGAAAAGGAAGCCCCACTACTCTGCCTAACACGCAGTGGGAGAAAAACCCAGCGATGAAAGAAAAAAAAAAAAAAAAGGAAGAAAAAGAAAAAGGAGAAATAAATTTGAAAAAATACAACATGGAACTGTCGAGCGAGGGACACATAGGGACTGGTACTTCCCCAATGGGGGGGGACTCCTCACTGCAGTGGAAGCTCCTTTCCAGTGAGGGCGACCTGGACAAGTTCTTCGTTTGGGGGCATGATATGTTTATAGAGGAGGGGAAGATTTACCTGTTCGGTGGGTTTGCTAAGGGAGTCAGGAGTCGTGAGTTGAAAATATTCGACGTGAGGAGGAAGAGCCTTAAGACTTACCAGACGCCGTTGCCCTCGCTGTCGTACCATTGCTTCTTCCGGCTGGACAGAAACTACGCGTGTGTTTTCGGTGGTAGGAGGAGCCCTGAATGTTGTACGAGTGACGTTTGGCTCTATGATGTGCGAAGGAATACCTGGTGCGCGGCGGAGTGGCGGAGTAATGGTGAGAAAACTCGTGAGGATGGGCGTGGGGATGAGCGCGGTGATGGTGAGGACAGCTTCCGTCCGTGCGGTAGATACCGACACGCGTGTGTATTCGTCCGGAGGTACCGCAAGAAGCAGAAGGAGGTTTATCTCTTCTATGTGCACGGAGGCGTTACGGAGAAGAATGAAGTACTGAATGATCTGTGGGAGGGGAAGCTAACCGTTCAGGGGGATATGTCCATGAGGGCAACTCCCCTCATCAAATGGGAGAGGAAGCATCGCTTAGAAGAGGCCAAACAAGAGGGGGAATCCCCATCCCCATTTGTAAAGAACCACACCATGGTGTATAATAAAAGGAGGAACTTGATTCACATCGTCGGGGGGTGTTCCTCTTCCTGTGCTGAGGGTGCACCCTCGAGTCACCCCCGTGAGGAAGATTATATGGATCACCTACACACGTATGACCTGAAGAGGGACTGCTTTTTTTACCTTCGCTGTGGAACCAGTGGGGAGGATGGCCAAGCGAGCTTCCCATTGAATCGATTCTCGCACGGGACATGCGCGTGGGGGCACAACGATTTTGTCCTTATGGGAGGCCTCAACATGCATCGGACGCTGAACGATGTGTGGCTCTTTCGAATGAAGGAGAGGAAGTGGTACCGGCTGGGTGTGTTCCCCTTCCATAGTATGTACGTGAGGGCGAAGATTGTCAATGAGGGAGACTACCTGTACGTGGTCGGAGGCGGATGCACCGTCTTTACCTTCGGAAGCTTCTTCGACGTGCCCGTTGTTGCGAATTGTAGGAAGGTGTTGGTGGAAAAGGGGGTAGAGAAGGGGCTAGAAACGGGGGTGTATAAGGGGATGGAAAAGCCAGTGTGCCAATGGGAAAACAGAGCCATAGAAAACCCGGCAGACACACGGGTAGAAAATGGGGCAAAGAACCAGGGAGACAACCTGCTTGACGAAGAAGCCGGAGGGGCGCCTGACTTGGCGAAATCGTATCTTTACCTCGAGAAGAGTGAAAAGAGGCCACAAAGAAAATCGCACAGGAGTGTCCGCCACAGCCGAATGGCGACCTCCCCAGGGAAGAAGCCACCAGGGGAGCTGCTCTACCTAATTGCAAAGAACCGAACCTACGTGAAGGAGGTGAAAACCGCTTTGGAGCAGATAGGGGCTTTCGATAAGGGTCGAAAAATTGAGGTGTACAAAGAAGGTACAAGTGGCGGGAACGATCAAGACTCCTTTTTCGTACCAGTTTTGGCAAAAATAGAGACACTAAAAAATTATGAACAGGTCAGGCGATTTTTTCCATTTGAGAAGATACAGTTTACAAAGGAGGGGCAAATTTTCTACATACATAGGAGTCCCCAGGGAGGGGAGGAAAAAACAAACTTGAAGCGATGTCTGACAAATCTGTTTTACAATTTTGCTAATGAGAAGGTGAAGAAGTACTTGAGCGAGTCTGAGAGGAAGCTCATCGTCAGGGCCAGTGGCAAGTATGAAGTTGTGGGGGGTATTGTAATTTTCCACTATAAGCATTTGGGGTCGATTCTCCGGCTGTACCGCACGTGTGTTTGGGGAAGTGCATCGAAGTGCACGGAGATGCAGACGGGGAGGTATGCCCGCCTGAGGGCCCTGCTGAGGAAGTGCAAACATAGGGAGCTCATCTCATCTGTGGACGCGCTTTGGCTGGACGTGAGAGACGCATTCAACCGGTTTCGATTCCGGGGCGGCCACCGAGGGAGGGTGGCCAGGAGGCAGCCAAGACTGCGCCTGAGGTACATTGGAACGTTTCTTAAATTTTCGAGCCTGGCGAGGAGGCGCACCGTGTTGCGCGGCCTGTCGGTTTCAGCTCGGTGGGGCAGGAAATCCCCCCTTGGGGGGAGAGAGAAATCCCATTGTAGTAGGGAAAAAAAAGCGGGTCTTCTTAACCACCCCTGGTGCTCCCCTCCATACAGAGGACGGCGAGCAGTAAAGTTGTACCAGCTAGCCAAAATGAAGAAGCAATTGAAAGAGCTGCATTACAGCAAATACGGGATAAGGACCAACCCACGAGGAAAAAGAATCAAAGCAATCGCTGTTTACGAACAAATAGAAGGAGTGAAGAGAAAAAATAAAATCCACTTAGTGCTCGGAAGGAACACCAAAACGGTACACATAGAAAATAACGTTGTGTATAAGTTGGACTTACAAAAATGCATGTTCTGCTCTGGAAATGGGACGGAAAAGGAAAGGATAAAAAATCTCTATTTAGATCCATCCAACATGGTGGTAAGCAAGGAAAACGTTGTCGATTTGTTCTGTGGTGCTGGGTACTTCACTCTTCCTCTGCTAAAGTTTGTTGGCGAGGGGAAGATAAAGGAGTATTACGCGTGTGACATTAATGGTGATTCTTTGAGGTTATTGAGGGATGCAGTAAAGATGAATGGCATTGAGACAACCCAATTGCACATCTTAAGACAGAACTCGTTTGTCGTGACGAAGAATGCGCAGCTCGTTCGGAGATGTCATCGTGTTTTTCTCGGCTTGTTGCCGCACAGCGTAGAAGCCTGGTGTAACGCATTTCAACTTCTAGACGATAACGTGGGGGGTACACTCCACATACACGGCGTTGGAGAAAACGTTTTCGAAGAGCAGTTCTTCTCGCGAGTCTCTACATATGATTACGTGAGCAGTGTGAAGGGGGTTAGCCAGACTGCTGTCACAGATTTGTCCTTGACTGAGTTGGTTCGACGTGGGCTCCACGTGGCGGACAAGCTGCAAAGTGAAGCATTCCCCTCCATTGGGAAGTCGTGTCCCCGCGGTGAGGTGGTAACCTCGGGTGATGGAGACAAATTCGGGAAGAAGGCCAAGAGCCCCTACAGAGGCAACAAGGTCCCCGAAAGTCTCCACTTCGCTCAGTTCGTACTGCTGGAGATTTTTAAGCTGACCCTGAAGGATTACCTGGAGCACAAGACGAATTGGGTCATCTCCATACTGCACGTGGAGCGCGTTAAGTCCTACGCGCCGCGTGTTTATCACTACGTGGTGGACGTGCGCTGCATGCCGCAGGGGCGCGGCGGTGGAGAGGTGTAGAGGTATAGAAGTGTAATAGTGCAGAGGTGCAGTGCGGAAGCGCTTTTCCCATTGGCTCCTTTCCTCAATTCCTGCTTTTCACTACCGTTTGCCCCACCGTGCCCCTGGCCACCGCAGCCTGCGGCTCCTTTTTTCCGTTTTTCCTCTTTTTGTTCCCCCTCTTTTAATTTCTCTTTTTTCCTTTCCTTCTCTTGTGTTCCCCCTTTTTCTATTTCCCCTCATTACGGCAAGAGGGCGCTGCGCCCCTGCATGACGGTGAACTTACGCATCAAGTGGAAGCACTCGCGACGCATTTGCTAGGAGAAATGAACCCACTTTGGGGGAGTACCCCCAAGGGGGGAGCCATACATTTGAGTTCCGATAAATGAAACGAAGGGAGTCTCAGTTGATTGGTGGAAATTGGACGATTTGTCATCGTCGCCGCATCCTCAGCCGCTTCCAAAAGGAAGGAGCAATTTTTGCACAGGTCGGTTTCGCCGTGCGTAGCAACATTGTCGCGGGGCGTCAAGGGGAAATAAAAAATGTCTGCCGCTTTTTTTTTGCGAAAAAAAGAGGATAGGAACAAATAAGTATGAGCATACATTCCGCGTGAGGACTGCTCCTTTGTTGCGAGTTTTCGTTTCCTGCGACTTCTCCTCTGCTGAGACTTTTCGTCTGTTGCGACCTTTCGTTTGCCGCGAATCCCATCACGTGGAATCACGCGGAATGACACAGAAGGAGAATATGACCTGACCACATCGGACTTACCCTGCCAACGTGTTTGTTCCCCTCCAACGCCGCAACAACAATGGCAGCCAAGCATCGTAAGAAAAAAGAAAAAAGAGAAAAATAATAAAATGAGGGAATCCCTACTGATTAGCAGCTCCTGCGCAGTTATGAACAAACGACGGTGCCTTTGGATTGGACAAGTCGCTTTAAATTTTGCGACCCTCTTTGGGCAGATAAACTTTTCATCGTCGTTTGCCCCCCACCCCCCGCGCAGACCCTGACCTGATCATGTGCCGCAAGCAGCCTGGGATAGGTAAAACATAGAGTGAATGGTCGCACGAGAAAAAAAAAAAGATAACAGGAAAACGGAACAACAAAAATAGCGAAACAAAACAAAGCGACAAAACAGCGAAACAAAGGAAACGAACGCAGCTCCACAATTATAGGATGGGTCGGGGAGGCACTTTGGCTGAGCGGACACCCCCAAACCCCCCTTCTGATCATTCGCGTAGTGTACACCCCCTTACTCAACATCTGAAGTTTTTCGCAGCACTACCGTATTACGACGATATATGTGCCTCCTCGTGCATATTCATCCACGTGGATGTCATATTCTTTCCATTTTTAACCCCTTGAATTTAATTCTTCCTATGTGTTTCCTCCTTCAAACCTTGCAGCCATTGGCAGGCTATGTGAAAAGTGCGACGGGAAATGCCCCATCTGCGACTCGTATGTGAGGCCCTACACCCTCGTGCGGATATGTGACGAGTGTAACTATGGAAGTTACCAGGTAGGGACGGGTAAGGGCTCTCCCCAGAAGAGTGCCTCATCTGGAGATTTCCCGTGGAAAGATCCGCTTAAAGTTACACATTCGTAGGGGTGCACTCCCCTGCCGGCCTGCGCTCATATTGGTCAGACAACCGATAGGAGACTGCCTCTTTATATTTGTCTCACCCATCCCCCGTCCCCAGGGAAGATGCATCATTTGCGGAGCCACGGGCATATCGGACGCGTACTACTGTAAGGAGTGTTGCCTGTGCGAGAAGGACGTAAGGAGTGCACACATGTGCGGAAATGCGCCCGTGTATAAGTTATCACGTCGCTGTGATTACGCAGGACGGGAATGGACCACATTCTATTCTTCTGGACTTAAGTTGTCTTAACTTGACTCAAATTAATTTGGTTTTTTCTTTTTTTTTTTCTTTCCTCTTGTCTTTCTTATATTCCATTAGCGAGACGGCTGCCCCAAAATCGTAAACCTAGGAAGCGCGAAGACGGACCTGTTTTACGAGAACAAGAAGTATGAGTTCAAGAGGCAATAACAGAAGGGCGCATTGTGCGCGTTGGAAATATGGTCCGTGCGGATATACCGGCAGATAGGGGACATTCCTACATATGCGCATGCATGTGTGGGCCCTGGCCTCCAGGAGGACGGCATTGCATTAGTGTGCTGTTGAGAAGGGGGAAGGTTTCCGTTGTCAGATCAGGACTCTGTAGGGCCTCCTCTCTTCGACCATAAACATGAGAAACGTTTGTTGCGTAGTTATTTGAAAAGCAAATCAAAATTGCTGTTCAAACGTCTGCTAAATGATTTATAATGTTCAGCAATTAAGTTAATTCTTCCGATGGAATAAAAATCTTGAAGTTCACTTTCCAAGGAATCTAGATTGGCAACGGAGAGTGTGCCTAAGATTGCCCTATACTTTTCTTCAAATGCAGCGAGTAGGTAATTGTGAATAGGGTCATTCGCACTGGTTCCATGGGTAAGTGTCTCCCTTTCCCTGTTCTTGTCCTTGAAATGAGCGATTTTTTTTTTTTTTTTTGTTTCTTGCAAAAGGTCTCTATATGTCGAACGATTAGCAATTCTGGACAAGATGCGTAAGTTTCCTTCTTTAGGACTAAAACCGTTTTCTCTATTTCTACATTTTTTTACTGTTTTGTAACATTTCAATCGTTTAAAATGCTTCACATAGATCTTCGCACTGCTCAAGATGTAGTAATAGTTACTCATAATGAGCATGCTCTACATGTGTACAGTTGAAGGGGAAAATATGTGGGGTGAAAGACAGGGTTGATGAAGTTTGGAATGACTGACGTTTGTTGATTAAGCTGAGTTGCAGGGAATATAATGGCATTTTTTTCTTTTTTTTCGTTCTCTCTTCCGTTCTCTTTGTCGTTTTTTCTCTCTTTTTTCCATGCCACAGGACTCTCAGCGCGTCTGTCGAGTAACCATTATCCTTTTCTTAGTGTTTAAGTGTTCCATGTCCTCTTTGCAGCTGCGCGGAATTGTATGAACGGGTCAGGCTATTTGGCTAGGAAAGGCACATGCTCAGAACTGTGCAACGCTGGGGGGAGAAGAAAGATTTGAAAACCTATTTCGGAGGAATACACCCACTGAGGAGGGAAAAGAACATTAGTTGTAACCTCTTGTCAAGGGAACGAACATCCATCACTAGATAATTTCTATCTACGTCTGGCAGGAATGAAAAAAAAAAGAAAAATAAAATAAAAAAGAACCATTCATACTTTGAGCGCAAGTCCTAACTCGTCATTATGTGTAGAACACAAGTGTATCCATTTATGGATGATTACAAAGTTTGAAAAATCTTTTTTTTTTTTTTAAAAATTTTAATTTCAATTGTCGCTCCATTTGGGGCAGGTTGTGTACGGCTGAAGAAATCATTGCTGTTCAGGCAAAAAAAAAAAAAAGAGAAAACACAAACAAGAACAGGAACACAAACAAGATCAGAAATAAACAAAGAAGGGGGGAAAAGGAGGAAGCTTGAAGAACTAGGGAGTACAGAAACAATGTAAAAAGGTGTGCACTCCTGAATGTAGGAAAAATACGGTTTTACTATTTTCCACGTGAAGAAAAAAGAAGAGACAAAAAAAAGAAAGAAAAAAATGGCGCACAGGAGGGGACAGCGACAATTGCATCTTGTTTTCGTTGCACAACCTATTTGTGGAAGCCTTATTGCTCTACACTTTTTAGTGTTTCGGGTTGGGCCATGACAGAATTGAAAGAGGACAGAAACGTGCGAGATGACGTTGAGTATTTTAAAGGCACGGTCAGAGGGAAAAAGAAGGAAACCCCCCCGCGGAGATAAACAGTGTGCTGTTGAAAAGGACCAAGGGACAGAGCATGACGCGGGAGGTGATAAAGAACAATACTCAGAGTCGATATGTCTGGGAGGTGTAGGTACATACAACTGCCATCAATCAGTTGGTGAACACGGACCTGGTTATTGTACACATATGGATGCCTCCTCTTTGTAAAAAAAAAAAAAAAAAAAAAAGGAATCCACTAGTTGGGGACAAGGAACTAATTTGAGTTAACCGCGCGGTAGGAAAAATAAAATCGACGTTAAGTAAGGAGTATTCAAACGGAGGGGAAGGCATTCTCCAGGATGCTTTGTTTTTCTTTTTTTTTTTCTCTAACCATTGAACATCATCAGTCCGTCTATACACACCGTTTTGAGAATTCTGAACCGAGGGGTGCGAAAAAAAAAAGTTCACACAAGCACGTATATCCTCAAAGATCCACCGGAGCGAGGGTAAAAGGACTGGTCACCTCCCCTTTTCCCAAAGGTATAAGTTTTCCCCGTAGGAGCTGCTTTTCTGGCATATGTCGCTGCAAGGGTCTGTTTCCTTAGGGCGGTAACACATGGCGACCTTTCCCAGCATCGCTAACCTCCCCCATTCTATTCGATTTATGCACACTTATACGGTAATGTTCCAGCTTTTGTTGCGCCTTCGCGCGTCTGTCCCGCATCTGTCACTGTGGGGCGAAGAAGTGAAACGAGGTCGATCAAGTTGGTCAAAAGGAAAAAGAGCTGCTGCTCAAAAGAGTTGTCGATCAAAGGAGTCGCTAATCAGAGGAGTCGCTAATCAGAGGAGTCGCTATTCTAACGAGTTGACAAAGAAGGGGGCTTTCCTTCCCAACTTGGTACTCCTTTTTTCTTCTTTTTGGCCTGCGATTTTCGAACTTGTTTGAAATTGTTCCACAGGGAGGTGAATTTTACCAAAAAAAAAAAAAAAAAAGAATATATATATATGTATATATATATATATCAAAGTTTATATGCATTCTTTAAAGCAACAGATGGCGGGGAAAAAAAAAAAAAGAAACAGGATGGAAAGGGATGACGACGAAACACATGTTTCTTAAGTTTTTCGTGACGCGACGGGGATGAACAAACTGCTTTTTAGAGTGGGTCACTTCCTCATTTTGGTGTGGTCTGATTTGCGCATCAACAGATTTTCTCCGCTCCCCTTCGACTCGTGCTTATTAGTCACCCTGGCTTCTTTTGATCTGTTTCTCCTGGTTCACCTTCCTTGTTTCTTATTTGGCTCTGTTTGAGAAGCTGACACAAGAAGGTGAAAGGCGGAGAAGGATTTCGATAGAACTGCGACAGAATTGTAGCATAACTGTGACATAACTGCGTTAGTGTTGCGGCGGGGCATTTCAAGGCGAGGAAAAAGTCTGGGGACACCAGATTACTCACTGTGAAGTGCAACTTTACGGGCTCTTTGCGGGCTGCCCGAGACACCCTCCACGGCAGTGCGAACAGGCGAGAAAGAAGACACCACTAGGAGTTGGGCAGGCACGAAGAAGAGGCAACTCGGCGAGGTTTGCTTCCCCCCCTATGGATGCACATATATATGTGTGTACGTCCGTTCGTCCGTATGTATGCCTGTACGTGTAAGACGAATTCATGGATTTCAATCATGTAAAATACAGAGGCTGGTTTGTTCTGCCGCTCCTTCTGCCGTTCCTTCTGTGGGGGTTGCTACCTCTTTATGGGGGACCGGAGCACAATGACGCAGTGCTGGGAGGGAAGAAGGGGCAGGGGGAAAGCATCATCACGCTGGAAAGTTTCCTCTCAAGTGGAATGAATTTGGGTGTAACCAGGGAGGGAGACGCTAGGGGGAAAGGTGACAGTCCTGCCAAGGAGGATGATCAAATATATCATAGCGTCAACCAAGGGGTTAGAAGGAGCAATGGAGAAAGATTTCCCAGGAAGGTGTACTTCTCCTGTAGGAACAGCAGAAGTGGATGGGAAGAATTCGATAGTGAGGTCGAGCTCATGAGCAGCTGGTATGTTCACCCTGGTGAGGTTAGGCAGTCCATGAAGAACTCGGAAAACGTGAAATGTGCGCATTTGAAAGGGGATGCACATCGAGAGGGGGTTTTATGGCCCGACAGTGAAGTCTTGTACCTTGGAGGGATCCCCAAGGGGGCAGCAATTTCATATGGGAAGGACGAAGAGGAGTCGATTAAATGGTGCTGGAGATTGAAGAAAGAAATGGAAGAATCAGCTTCAATGCCGTTTGATCCCTCTAATAGCTTCTTTGACATGTTCCCCAAGAGGTACACCACGATGAGGAGAATGCTCGCGTCTGATAAGGAGGACCACTTAGAAGGAGAAAGGATTTGGGTACCTAAAGCAGATGATACCTTCGAAGGAAGGGTGTTAAATGTGCATTTTACTGCGAACAAGAATCTCTATACGAATGTAAAAGTGGGAGGACAAGCATTAAAGCTGGCACTGAACAGTCGAGTGGAGGGGATATATGTATTTATGAAGGATTCTCAAGCGTGCCACATAGATGAGGAGGATGAGGAGAAGAATCGGATCTGTTATGATCCAAACACGTCTAGGAATTCTACTTGGTGCAATAACGATCTTCTGTGCCTGCCGGCCATCCTGTCGAAGCCGTACGAATGTTATAGCGATAGCAGTTTGATGTTGGAAAACAAGGCAGATTATCCCAGCATGTATTACGACTCGCTGAAGTTCACGGAGAGCCACGTGGAGGGATCGGACGACGTGGAGATCGTCGATTTGATGAAGGCGGGGAGGGCGACAGGGACAGCCGCAGAGACAGCGGAAGGTGAAGCGAAAGAAGCAAGACAAGCCAAAGGAGCAAACGGGGACAAAGGGGTCAACGCGGACGACACCATCTTCCAGAACAGCGATGTAAAGCTGGTGACCGACCTGACCCTGTACAAGGGGTGGAGCCTATTCAAAGACACGGACGGGATGATGGGGCTGGCCGGAAGAGAACTCAGCTGCAGGAATGTCAGTGCGTGGAACAATATCGTCGAGAAGAACAATTCTTTGTACGCCTTGGATGTTAATCTGCCCGAAGGATCAGTGAAACCGTTCGTGGAGTTAGCTAGCCAAAAGGACTCCAAAAAAGGGGATTCATCCTACGGTAGGTTTGTTCCGAAGAAGGCAGGCAGAAAAAAATCAGATGCAACAGCGGAACCGGATGGAACAGCGTCTGAAATACATATAGGAGATTATAAAAAAAACTTTGGGCCAATCGTATGGTCGGAGCCCAGAGAAAGAGGAGGCATTTTCTCCGATTCGTTTATGCAGTTTACGCTCTACAATTTAGAAGTGTGTGGAAATAATATATTTGGCAAATACAGTAGCAACTGGCAGGGAGTTATTGACCTAAGCAGCAAGTGTCTGGTGCTTCCGAAGATGTTCTGGCTGAGTTTGATGGAGTACCTACCCGTGAATAAGAATGACGAGAGGTGCATTCCGAAGAGGAAGGAAGTTAACTTTGATGAGAGTACCGTGCCGAGGATGTGCTCCGTGGAGGAAAGAAAGAGGCCACTTCCTGTGTTGAAGTTTTACCTTTCCGATAACGACATCGTGAGTGACAACAACATCGGAGGAAGGAGCGGTATGAATGAAGCCCCATTTGGAGACTCTCCCCCACAGACGACGGCCATTCAAGAAGTGCATATCCCCCTGGACAATCTCATTATCAGTGAGGAGGGTCCGAATGACGGCTATCTCTGCGTACTTCCCGATGTGCACGAAGGAGTGTCCAGTGAGAACAGCGGGAGGACCACCAAGCCGTTAATTAAATTCGGAACGTACGTAATTAATAACCTCTATGTGGTGGTGGATCAGGAGAATTACAGAGTCGGGTTCGCTAACAAGAGAGATTACCATTACACAAATGAAAGATGTACACAGAGGGCCAAGTGCATAGGGGATCAATTTTACGAGCCAGCCTTGAATATCTGCGTGGACCCCGACTGCTCCGTATGGTACTTTTACACGCTAAATGAGGAAACGAAGAAGTGCCAGTCGATATCGTCCGGCTTCTACATCTTCCTGCTCATCCTCCTGCTGTTGCTCCTGCTGGACATACAATCATACTATTTCTACAGGAAGTCGGTGCACGTGGCGAAGGTTTCGTCGAGGTAGAGGAGTGACAATCGTAGCTGTTGGAAGGGTGGCATAGGTGTCTTTGTTACCGTGTTTCCCTCAGTTTGTTGCCTGCCACGAAAAGCTCCACAGGCCTCATGTGGCAGCTAATTCCCGCCTCGATTCTCTCCATGTGGAACACTTTTCATTTTTTCAGGCCTGCCTTCTCCTCTCGCGTGACGCGCTCCCCATTGTGTATAATTTCTCATTAGTGTTTCCGCCGCTTCTTTTTTTCATTCATCCTCCCTTTATTACTTACTCTTTTCCTTCCCTCCTTCCTTCTTCCCTTTTTTTTTTTTTTTTCACCCCCCCTTTGGCCAAACAAAAAATAACTTCCAATCGACCCGGACATCACTCGATGGAAAAATTTTTTTAAATTCACTTTTTGCGATTAGCGCATGATTGACGATGGACACTGGACAGGAAAGAGAAGCAGGTGGTGGACGGGCCCCCAAAAGTTGTCCAAAATGGCTTCAAAAAATGGCGAATAGTCAACCGGCTTGTTTTATTCGACATGTGATACGGTGCGATGTGATATTATTTGATTTTTGTTTTTTTCTTTTTTTCTTTTTTTGTTTTTTTCTTTTTTTGTTTTTTTCTTTTTTTCTATTTTTTCTTCTCTTTTCTTATCTTTTTTTTTTTTTTGCTTTTCTTTTTCGCGCGATTTCCTTCCGAGGTGGTACACGCGGCAATCAGCCGTGCACAGGAATGCATCGTCTGGCGGCAGAGCGCGCATGCGATGTGTATGCGGTGTAACTGTGCAATGCAATCGTGCTGGGTAGGTATATCGATGCGGGGCAGTTTTTCCATGGGGGGAAGAATTATTTTCCGTATTTCCCTTGCGCTGACGTGTGTTGTCTTCCGTCAGCAAAGTCGGAATCGTCTTTTCGTTACATCCATTGGTTCGCTTCGTTTTTTTGTTCACTTTGTTTGCTCCATTTTCTTGTTCGCTCTATTAGCGTTGTTTTTTTTGTACCTCCCTTGTTGTATCACCTCTTCTGCTCCGCGTCTCCCCAACTTAGCGGCGTGTACGGGGGATTGGCAATTCAGATAAAAGGAAGGAAAGCGGAAGTGGCAAGGGGGACAGAAACTTTTTCGTCATTGTAGTCCCCAGTGGCACACAAAGGAGAAAATGTGTGCGTGGATGTGCGCACAGATGGGTGTATAAATGCATTTTAGTTTTTTTTTTTTTTGTCTTTTTCTGTTTTGTTTTTTTTGTTTTGTTTTTTTTTTTACTTCTGTTTTTACAACCTCGTCCAGTTAAGCGCTGCACTGACTCTTCATTGTGCCACCCTGCGTGCGACACCCCCAGGAGCAAGTGACCATCTGGTGGGTGGCTCCGTCCGAAAGGGTTACTGCAGGGGGAGCAACTCGGGGGGGAGGAAGATGAGGAACTTTGCAGAGACGAGGACGAACCGTCCCTACGTGACGAAGAAAGACAGCCTTTATGACGCGCTGCCCAGGCATCCCTGTGTGATCATGCCACAACACCCCTATCCGGCCAATACATATGCACGAGGATACCACACGTCGGCGAGCGGAGCCCTGCTAAAGGGGGGCATGCCAAATGGGAGCCAAGCCATTCCAACCGCCCAGATAAACAACCTGACAGCGCTTAAGATGGGAAGAATGGGAAGTCACGAAACGGATTGGGCGCGACGAAGTTGCGATGGGGGTAGTCAAGCAAACCTCGCGAAGGGCTCGGCGTCTTTGCTGCATCGGTATGAAAATGGGAAGCAATGGCCAGATGACAGAACGTTTGTGGACTCGTCAGGGGTGTACTTGTCACGGGTGGACTCCCCAAGGGTGAACTCGTCCGCCGCGCCCTCACCAGAGGTGTATCATTTGAGCGGGGAAGGGAATCCCATGGGGAATCCCATCGAGGGGAGGGGAATTGGTCCGAGCGTACGAAGGGGAAAGCCCAGTGGGAGGAGCATAAGCGAACTGACTAATAAGAATCAAGGGGCCCAGACGGTGACGGAATCCCATGCTGGGTGTTTCCCCCGAATGATGGAAAAAATATACACAGGGGAAAAGCACGGGGAAGACACCGGGAAGATGAAGATTCCCCCCCTTGCGGGAATGGAGCACACCAAAGGGGCACCTTTAATGAATGGTAATCTTGTGGCGTCTTCTCAACCGAAAATACGTCGGGAGGTTTTTCCTCCCTGGTGGGGCCAAAGAACAGTGGGGAGTCCCTCAAGAGAGGCTTTCAATTATTACACTCTTCCAAATGTCCGATACGACAGGGTGGGACCTTCTGCACGAGGAATGATGGGGGTCGTTCTGGTTCCAGTCAATGGAAGAACAAAAAATGGCTCTACCAAATGGGATCAAAGTGGAAAGGAAGCAGGTGCAGGGCTTGTTAACAAGTGGAGCAGTGGTCGCCTGAGTAGAACCTCAGAGTATAGCTATAAAGATGTTGACCCCCTTATGTATGGTGGCATGGCCCAGGGGAGGTGCTACCCTGATGATGCCTCGGTGGAGAGCCTTCCGAGGAATATTTTTCCCTGGGGTAGTAACGAAGGGTTCCTTCCCGGAAGCGATAGCAATCACTGCGAGGTGGTGGCAGTAGGGGGGAGCAACTACGAGAGCGGTGCGCAATGGTATGGCCAAACGGCTGTTAGAAGGCTATCTCAGGAGGGCCTCCAAAGGGGAGTTATGCCCCAGTGGCACGAAGGAGGCTACTCAGATGGGCTGGAGAATCAGGATTCGATTCCCCCTGAGGGACAGGCGGTGCGCTCGTGGAGCAAGGACACCAATGGGGTGACGGCTCCCGCCAATGAAAAAGATGCCTGTGAGGAGGATGCGGACCGCTCCACCCAGTGCACCTACAACAAGAGCGACTTCACCCAGTGGGTCTCGCACAACAAATTGGTGAAGAACATCATTTCGTCGCACAACGGGGAGGGTCACGTGGAGAGGTACGGGCTGTACAGTCTCCTTTTCGACGCCTACGGACACAACAAGGAGGCGTTCGGAAGACACTTCAAGAGAGAGCGCGACAGCAGCATGGATCAACTGATTGGGCGAGTAGTACCCCAGATAGAGAAAGGCACAGACAAAGAGGTAGACAAAGAATCAGACAAAGACACCGAGAAAGACACACAGAAAAGCAACGGAATTGTCGAGAAAATCATCTTCCTCAAGTTCTTATTCAATCAGTACGCACACACAGAATACCCCAATTTCATTTCCTTCAAATGTTTTAAGACCATGTTTGAATTTCACCGAAATGTTTTTTCTTCGGAGAAGATTATCCTTTTTATCTTTAACTGCCTAGATAGATGTAGAAGGTACTACGTTAGCGAGACGGATTTCCTAATCGGCATGCTGGCTTGCAGTCCGCAGATGGAAAACGACATTACAAAAGACACAGGGAAGTTAAGACACCAGCTGATCTTTAGGGCCTACGATCTGGATAGAGATGGTTACTGGAGTAGAGAGGAGATGTTCGTTTTCCTCTACCATCTGTATGAGCTATCGAAAAATCTGAAGCACATGGCACTTAAGGGAAACAAGAAGAAGATGAAGAAATTTGTGGCTGTCGAGCGGGACAAACTGATGAGGAAGTGTGAGAAGGTTAGCTACGATCATTTTTACCGCCTTGTGCTGAACAGGAAAGTTGAGGGGACGCAGAACCTCCTCAGATCCAACTGCGACGTGGCCAATGTAGTGAAGACGTACTTTCTGTGTACCTACGGGGGGGGAAGGAGCCCCCCCATGTCGGTTGACGCAGAGGTTACGACTAATTCAGCCAGTGTGCAGTTGAATGGACCAATCGACGGGGAGAAGTGTCAGCAAAGGGAAGAGAGTCTCGACCCTGCGGAGGGGACAAGCCAGGACGAAGAGGGTGTGGACCCCTTGGATGGGACGCAGTTGAAAGGCTGCAACGTGCATAAGTGCAGCTCTGCAGAATTCAGTGGACAGTCTACCACGGGGGATCCCAATTCGGAGGAGGCCCGGCATATAAGCGCTACTTCAATTAAGGGGGACGATGACCCTGAGGAGTTAGTGCAGAGGGAAGCGGCGGATTCCACGGGGAGTTCGAAGAATAGAGAGGAAGAGAAATCCGAGGAGCGAATTGAGGAACAATCAGGGGAATCATCAGGGGAACCAGCAGAGGAACCATCAGAGGAACCATCAGAGGAACAATCGGAGATTGCGGGGGAAGCGGTGGAGGAACCACCCTGTTGCGACTCGAATGAGACCCCAAAGGGCATCGACCTGAATAGCGAGGAAAAAGGGGACAAGAAGGTTGACGAGGAAGAAAAAGACAAAATGAAAGAGTGCGGCGTGTCAGGCAGTGAGGCGAATGTCCAGCTAATGGTCCCCCCCGGGGAGAGACCAGACAGGCCGAGCAGCAGCGAAAGCATACCACATTTCGGAGGAGGTCACGAGGAGGAGGGCGGCCATAACGAGGAGCGCCCCCATAAGGAAAATCCCATACACAAGGAGGAGATGGCCAAGAAGGAGAATCCAACTCATGAGGAGCAGCGTGCCAGTCGCATGACCCCCCAACGCAGTTGGAGAAGCTGCGTGGAAAAGATTAAAGAAATAGTTAAGGCGTACAGAAAGAAGTACCTAACGGACAGGACAAAATTGTTTGGACTGAACCAGGACGTAGCATTTAAGATCTTCACGACCTTTTACAAAGTGAGTTACAAAAAGAAGAGAGAGAAGTACAATGGGAAGTTCGACACCGTCTGCACAGCGGCGTGTAACTACAACGACATCATCCTTCTTTGTGATGAAGCCGCGAAGGTGTTGAAGGGAGAGGATTCAATTGAGTACGTGGATCTCCCATGCAAGGTATTTGGAGATCTACATGGGAACATTTTCGATCTGTTGGACTTTTTTAATATGTACAATTGGCCTTTGCATGGAGAAACGAACGAGTGGCTAACCGTGGAGGAGGTAGCCACGACAAATGGAGTGTCTTCCTGGGGGGGGAAAGCAAAGGAGACTCTTCCATACATGGATGGAAACGATAAGGACGTGAAATATGTTTTCCTGGGAAATTACATAAATAGGGGGAAGCATTCACTAGAGGTCATTTGTCTGCTGCTCAGTCTGAAGATCCTTTTCCCAAAGCATATATATCTTCTGAGGGGGAACCATGAGGAGAGGTTGTTTAACTATGTTCATGGGTTCTATGCAGATATAGAGAACAAGATGGAGAGAAATATCAAGACAACAGGATTGATAAGATACCAGGGGGAAGTGATACAAGCTCATGCATATGAGCTATTCAATCGGATTAATGATGTGCTGGAGTTCTTACCCCTCTCCGTGTTACTAGGTGGAAACATCCTGTGTGTACATGCAGGCATCGGGGACAGCCTCTATAGCGTAGAAGACTTTGCAGACGTGCACAAGCCGATTGTCGTCCCGCAGTTTGTCGACAGGACGAGCAGTAGCAACGGTAACGGTAGCGATAGCCGTAGCGGTAACTATGAGCGTCTTCAGAAGATCATTATCGACACCCTGTGGTCTGATCCGATTAATTATGACGATGAACAAGACATGCTCCTTTTGGAAAAATTAAAACTAGGGGAGGACATTATCCCTTCCAGTCGAGGGAAGATCACTCTCAAGTTTGGTCAGCGGAGATTGTCTTCTTTTTTGAAGAACAACAAACTGAAGATGGTCATTAGAGGACATGAGTGTGTGCAGGAGGGATACAGATACAGCTATAGTCGGCGTCTACTCACTCTGTTCTCCGCCACCAATTACTGCGGCAGATACGGAAACGATGCAGCCAACGCGTTCATCGTTAAGAGGGGAAAGAGCATCGTCATTTTTAATCAGATTTTGAAGTGCCCCCGGGAAGGGCAGCTAGAGGGGACAGATCATGCAGAGGAGAGGGCGGAAAGGACAACTGGAACGCTGCAACAGCTGGAACCGCCGCACATGGTGAACCGGAATGCCCCCCCTGATGGAACCTTCCCGAAAGGGCACGCTCCCCCCTACCCACAAGAGCCCCTCCACTGGGGGGACTTCCCCCACGAGGTAGGCCAACCGAAGCACGGCGCACTCCCGTTGAGAGGACACGGAAAAATGAGCAGTGTATGTTCCCCCTCAGAAGTGCCTCCCCTCACAGTGGAGAATTGGAGATCTAGTGATCAATTCTCCAGAGTTGACCAGATTGGAGACGCTTCTCCCGATCGTATGGGAAGCCAACCGGACATCACCATGAGGGGAGCAGCATACAGTGTTAGGACCCTCGGGGGGGAAGAAGAAGAAGAAGAGGAGGAGGAACAAACAGAGGAACTGTCAAGCAGGAGGATGGATGAGCAAGTTACCCCTTTTGACCCCAATGAGAAGGAGTTCACATCGGATGGGGATGCAGTGGAGAGGACCTTCTGCGACTCCGCTGTGGAGAAGAAAGACAATCTTCAGAGCAACCAGAGCAACCTCCTCCTCAGGGATAACCATCCAATTATTAAAAGGAAATTGCGGGACACGAGGAGCAATGAGGACATGAACTGGGGGGTAGCTGCGCAGTTGGAAAGGAGGGAAGGAGTGTCCAGTCGCTTCGTGTGCAACGGCCGCGATGATGATCGTGATGGCGACCCTGATGGGGTCCATTTCCTGAGCAGCTCGCGTAATAGCATGCGCGATGACCATTCGAATGGAGACGCGAGAGAGGATAACTGTGACCGGGATCCACTAAGGAAGAGCATCAGTGCGAATGGGACCTTCTCATCGGAAGAGAGCCTCTATGGCGGGTGTTTACATGGAAGCAGCGGGAGAAACTACACAAGTGAAATGTTCTCCTCCAAACTGTCTCACTTCAAGGGTGAAGATTCAGAGAAGGGTGGAATCGAAGACATTGAGAAGGCCCAAAACAGACAACAGCGCAAACCCCATTTGAAGAGAGATGCCCACTGGGAAGAGGAATACCTTTACAACGATTACGAACATTGCTTAGACAATCTCTCCCAGGGAGACGCTTTGAAGAATCCCCCTTGTGATGAGCCGGATAGCAACGACGAACACCTGTGTGCAAGCGAAACGAAGCAAGAAAGTCGAGTCAGCACAAATGCTATCATCGAGAAATTTTTTCAAAATAGAGCAACAAATCATGGAAGTGATGAGCATATCTACATTGACCATTTGGAGGACAAAGAAATGCAGAGGGGGGACGATTTAAATCATTCCCAGTGTGCAAAGTTGACTCCCTTGTTCAAGCGAACGAATGATGTGAATGTGCAGGGGGAAAACGAAGGAGCCGAGTGGGAGCAGAATGGAAGTTGTGACACCCTGATGAATCAGATGATGAGTAAACCCATGGAGTACATGATGATGCCGCCTGACTTGGGTTTGGCTAATCGGCCAAAGTTGCGACAGGATACCCATTCGAGCGAGCAGAAGGGGCACAACTCCGCCACCCTACGCAGTTTGCGAAGTTTGAGGAGTGAAAACAACACGAGGGAGTCGCTAAGCAAGTGAGTTTGTATGGAAGCGCGTTTGTGTCGCAGCCCGTTTGTGTGGCAGCGCGATTGTGTTGCTTCCGTCTGTATTCCTTCCCGTTTGCTCAGGTGCTGTGTTGTTTAGTGGCATTTCTGCGTGCTTAGGCTTTGATCCATTTGACATATTGAGCTTCCTTCTCTTTTTCCCCTCTCTAGGCTACAAATGCAGTTTTTGCCGCCTGACCCGAAGCCGCAGACAAAAATTTCGCTGCAAAAAATTATGGACAAGTTGAAGGACGATGCGTAGCTGCCCGTTGGGGGGTGCTGCTCTGCGATTCTGCCGCTGGGTAGAGCCTGCACCTGTGCGTCCTCGTGCGTTCGTCCACGTCTGCTTCTGGTGGGGCGCGTTGCAATTTTGTTCCCTCTACACAGCACGTACCATGGCTATCATGTGGCCGGTAAGGAAAACGCGCACATAATCGTTGCGATGTCGTTTTTTGTTTTTCTTCCTACCGCAAAGTTGGATAAAGGAACACCGCTACCGAGAACATCATGGTAAAGAAGCTTCCAAGAGTGTGCCACCATGAACTAGGGACTCGCCGGGGATAACTCCCCAGGGGCGAAGAAAAAGGAAATGATAAAATGAATGGTTTATTGCACAGTCAGGCAAAACAAAAAAATTTCCAAATTGTTATTCCCCAGCTAAGCAAATGAGGGAAAAAATAATACACAGTTTGGGTAACCAAATGGGACTATAAAAAAAAATACACAGCTTGTCTAGCCAGATAGAGCAATAAAAAGAAAATACACAATATGGCTAGCCAACTGACAGAATAAAAAAAAATACACAGCTGAGTCAGTAAGACGTTCGTTAGGGTCATCAGGAAGGGGGCAACCTGGAGTCGCGGAAGAAATGGAGAGACCCTGTCACACACCGGACGCACCACCAATAAAGTTGTTGTAAAAAGTGGTGGTGAGGTAGAGAGCCCAATTGAGCGGTATACACTCGTTGGGCTGCACATTCTCCTTGAGGAGGATGTCCCTATTCTGAGCATTTTCGAAGGGGCGCAGAATTTTTAATAAACTATTAAAGTAAACTTTATCGCAGTTTTCAATTTTGATGACCTTCACTGCGTCGAATAAATCGTCCAGGGTAATAAAACTGCCCCCAAGGAATGTTTTATGGTTTATTAACTGGGGTGGGGTGCACTTTACGGAGAAATCGGTTTCGCCTAGCGCGCTGGATTTCCTGTCCATCTGGTCTTTGAATGGAATCCTATTGGATGAGTCCCTTCCAACGTCGCCGTCCTTTTCTGTTTCTTTTATTTCTGGTTCATGGTTGAGCAGAATGGCTAACTCGTCCGTAATATAATCGACTACATTTTTTGGCCTCGTTATTAAAACTTTGTACAAAAGGAGTGTTAAAAGGGTGGACGTGTCACTGCGTTTGAGGTACGCGTCTATGTCTTCCTGGTCTACATTGCTACTGCAAACATTTGAAACGATGTCTTCGAGTGGTCCTCGCCCATATATTGCTTCTATGGAGGGATGTTCTCCGACATTATCGCCAAGGAGGGTGATGAACTCTTGACCAGTTGCTTCTTTGGATCCGTTCCTCAATTGTGTGTCTTTCTCCTGGGTCCCTTCCCCCCCTATGTGTGTCTCATGTCTATGTAGCCCCTCGTCAAAACCTTTCAGCTTTTTGCCGATTTTCACCATCTTAATTTTAGCTCTGTTTGTTCGTCTCGGTGGACGGAACTAACAAGGAGTGGGACTCTAAACGGTTTCACTTTGTCTGTTCATGTCAGCCAGGAGGTAGACTTGCCTAGCTGACATGAAAAGCGTGGTGTGTTTTCGGTGTGATCTTTCGCCTTGTGTATATAGAGCCCACCCACAGGTGTGGAATCTCCTCCAGTGGGGTATTTTGTTTGGCTGCTTCTTCCTTCTGTGAAGGTCACAGCGCCTCACAGGAGGGGAGGGGACGGTTCCTTCATCTGTGATCTCCCTAACGGAGGAATAAAACCTCCTATGTGAGTACATCCGGGATGTGTATGACCATGTGCAGGTGACACTTTTCGAAAAAAAAAAAAAAAATCGCGCTATATGCAGTCGCCCCACTTCGCGCGTGCACATCCCTCCCCCCGAGGAGGCCCTTGTTTTCTTCTACAGCTTGATCAAGTGCCTCTTAACATTCTCCATGTTTATATCATCGTAGTGTAAAGAGTGCTCATATAGAAAATTCCCCCCCTGTTGGATACGAATAAGCTTAATTAACGTGGCATGCGTGTTCAGTGCGTGTGCAAAATCGCGCACGAGACTTCGTATATACGTGCCGCCAGAGCATTTGATTTCCAAGTCGAAGAAGGGGAGGTCCACTTGGTTTAAGTATTTTAAATCCTGAATGTGTACTTTATTTGGCTTGATATGAACAGCAATTTTTCTTCGAGCGTATTCGTAGAGCCTCATTCCGTCGACCCGCTTGGCGGAGTACAGTGGCGGGGTTTGATCGATATGTCCAATAAATTTACTCAGAGCGAGAGTAATATTTTCTTGTGATGCACGTTCATCATGGGTGGTGGTACCCAAGTGAGAGGTCCCTTTCACAAATTGGCTGCTTGTCTTTACTACTGTTCCTTCCCGGTCCAGTGTGTCTGTCTCCAAGCCGAAGAGGCCTAAGGCTAAATACTTTTTGTAGCATTTTAAAAAATCAATGAGCTGCTTGGTTCCCTTCTGTATGCCGATGACTAGGACCCCCTCAGCGAAAGGATCTAATGTCCCTCCATGTCCCACTTTGAAGTTTAAGTTTGTCTGGCTCACATGTTTGAAGTGCTCTCTAAGGACCTGTTTGACCCTCTGGCAGACTTTCATAGAGTACATATTTACAGGCTTGTAGATATTTAGAAGACCCCCGTATAGGATATCATCAAGGGTGGCTTCTTTTTTTCTTTTCCTTTCCGTCTGTTCGCTTTGCCTTGGGGGGGACAGCTCCATTATTTTGCTGTGCCGTTTGAGAAGATGATCTTTGTAAAGGCTTATATAAAAGTCGACGGAGTTGGGTTGGCCCCCCCGGGGAGTTTCCGACTCGAGCGGTCTGGTTTCTCCTTTGTTTGTTTCGCTTTCACGTGGGGCAATCTTGGCAGTGCGATTCGGCTTATTGGGGGGTTCCCCTAGAGCGTCCTCCTGTTGACCCATTTGGACGCCTCGTTTGGGAGGGGGAATCCGAGGGGATGGGTCCACTCCGTCCTTCATCTCACCCCCATTTTTCGACACACCCGCAGAATTAGAACGTCCCCTCAGAACAATGCGGAGTCTTCCAAGCTTCTTCAGCGCTGCACAGAGGTAAAACAGTTTAGTTCTGTTACCTCCATTATGGGGGTGGTCAAATGTCTGGAGCGACGGCGGAGGTTCCGGCAGAGGGTGTATCCGTTGACTTGGAGCGGCCCTCAGCTTGCTGATGGGTTGATTGCCCCTCCTGTGGAGGGCCTTCAGAAGGGATACCTCGTGTGTGTGAGGGTTCCTCCCTCTTGGGTGCACCAACAAGGGAAGGAGTGCGCAGAGCACACACAAGCGCAGCGCCAGGGGTGCGCGAGGCATTTTGCGGAGATAGGAACTGGTGTGAAGGGTTGGGAAGTGGGGTGAACGGATGAGAAGCGGTGTGAACGGTTGGATGCCACTGTGAGGGAACATTGCTATGTTTCTCTGTGCGGTCCGTTCCCTTGCCGAGCAGGCTTCACCTGAGTAGTTACTCCATTGCGGCTTCTCACCCGTTGTAACAGGGTGCCGCTCCTCCCCCTTCGCGAAGCACAGTGGGAGAAAAGAATCCCAAAGAAATGGGGGGGTGAGCGGATCACCTCAAAGTAAAGAAGCAGAACTGACTGTAGCGGTGTGAAAAACTTTTTTATTTTTTCTTTGCCGATCTGCGCACGAGATGAATGGAGCCCGCTCCATTGGCACTTCCCCCCATGTCGACAATTCCTACCATGTTGGCACTCTCCCCCCCGTTGCAAAGCAGCCTTAATATACAACCTGATGAAGGAACGAAATCAACGTAGTAATTGCTGTCCCGTGAAATGGCCCAGAGGACGATGCGACTCTTCCCCCCTTTGGCAAAGCGGGACGAAATAAATCGCAGCAGTGAAGAAAGTGCCAAGATCAGGAACGGGGGCGGTTGGGGGAATCATTCCCACCGGTTTATCGTCCTATGCGAAGTTGCCATCGCGAGTAAAGAAAA
>NW_008481861.1:109184-149147 GCF_000524495.1 Plasmodium inui San Antonio 1
CATCATGCGCCCAATTTATCTGGGACGGCGAAGCGGTTTAATGTAGGCAGTCCGCTTAATGGATGACACGCGGCGGCGCACAGGTTCACCTCGAGATGCAGGAGTGCCTAGAATGTCTGAAGCAGCGCGAGGTGCGGTAAAGAGGAGACGACTCAGGGGGCTTCCCCCCTAAAGAGACATATTCTTGCTCTCCAACTGCATACGCTTCAGCTTGGCCTCGTGAAGCATGCGTTCCTTCTGTATGAGATGAGAGGACTCCTCCAGGAGGTTAAGGATCTGATGAATCTGTGATGACCAGTTGTTGAGCAACACTTCAGGGTTTTTCTTCTGACCGAATTTAATGATTCCGTGGAGTCTGTCTATTTTGGCATTCAATATCTTGTTAGAGACCAATTCGGATAGGAGGTTTTCTGAGTCTTCCACAGATGCGTTGAGGAGTTGGGATAAGCGAAGTAGCGATATCTGGCAGTAGCAGTTTGATATGACGTGGATGTTGTGGTGCATGACTTTCTTCTTAAAGAGGTTCCATCTGTTCTGACCCCCAACAAATTTCGAGTCGTCGAAGATGTAAAAGTGAAGGAGTTCCTCTTCGTAGGGAAGGGGCCACTGGATCAGATCCATGTTAATAAAGTCTTCGACGATATTTTGGAAGACGGGGATTTCTTTTAACTTCTTTTTTTCCGTTTTCAGTAAGTTGGGTAATTTTGTTTGTTGCTCTTCAAATGGGGAGAGTGCTAAGAAGATGATGTAGCATTTTAATTCTTCTACCCATAAATTTGCATCTGCCAAAACGGGTTCTGTGTTGAATCGCTCCTCGTAACATTTGGCTACCTCGTCATACGCCTCCTCATTAATATGATACTCTATCATGTACATGAAGTATTTTAATTTCAAATCGGCAAATTCGGGAGCTTTTAACAGCGCGGGGTTTATCTTGCGACTGATTACGTGGCACCGAATGAAGTCCTTCCTTAGCAGGACTAACCTCATCTGCTCCAGGATGTATTCTGTCTTGTCCCTTTTATCCATCGATATGAATGTCTCCACTTGGACGTCCTGCAAAATGTTGGCTGCTTCTTCTATGTCTCCGTCGTCCTCTTTCATTTTGGATAGCACCCTCACTATTTCTGAGCGCTCCACCTCGACGAAGATTTTTCCCTCGCTGATCGTGCATAGGGTATTAATCAGGTTCAGCTTATCTGCTTTGCTCTCCACCTCCGGGATCCATAACTTGCAAAGGTTTATCATATCGATGATGGTTTTTTTGAGCTGTCCTCTCTTCTTATTAAAAAACACCAGATACTCATTAATCCTTTTGTAGTCACCCACTAGCTTGTACTGGTTTAGGATAAATCGGACAATTTTGCTCGTGGAGTTTCCGTCGTACGCTTGTCTGCACTTCTTCTCCAAGGCGATAAGCTTCTCCATGGCCAGATCGCCGTCGCCCACCTGTGGGGAGGCATGGAAGCGGGGAAGTGTTGAAGCGATAACGCCGTGGTGACGGGCGCGTCGTAGAGCCCCCTTTTTCCGTGCCGCTTTCCTACCTTGAAGAGATTCTCCGCCTCCGCCAGCAGCTCGTCTGTCTCTGCGCTGAAGTCTTGCGCGATCCTGGGGTCCGTCAGCAGGCTGTCATGACAGCCGATGATCTTCGCCGCGTTGTCTTCCATGGGGCTTATCTTCCAGGATTCCTCAGGTGGCTGTGGTGGGACGGGTGCGCAGCAGTGGGGTGATGTGCGAACAAGGTTAAACGGATGGCGGTAAGAAGAGGATCACAATTGGAGGGTGTGTATAAAATGAGGCTATGCCGCTTGGCGTTAGCCAGGCTAGAATTTCTGCCTGGGTACTTGAGGCGGAGGGGAGGTCCCTATCAACACTTACCTGCCACAGGCACGCTTTAACGTAGTGGTGAAGAATTGCACCCCAAAAAGGGGGATTTAAAGGAGGAGAGTCAGAAGGCGGAAAAGGCAAGGGGGCAAACCTCTCTCCTTTTTAGCGACTTGCTAAAGGGAGCGTGGGATTGTTATTATGGTTACTATGCTTAGTGTGGTTAGGATGCCCAGAATTGCGCGATGGGGTAATCACTTCGCATCGGCTTTGGCTGCACTTGGTCATCCGATTGTTCGGGTTTACGCTGCTATTTCCCCGCATGTTGTTAGCTACCTGGGAGTTTTTTTTTTTTTTTTTTTTCCTTCCTTTTGGTTAGCAGATCCTTTGGGGAGAATTAAAAATGTTTTAACGCCTCTCTGGGGAGGGCTCAGCACAGTGCGGAGGCGAGATGAACATGGTGGGAGGTGGTTCCGCAGGGTGCGAAGAAGCCTAAGGCAAGAGGGGCACATCATAAGTTGACTCTTGTGAGTCGTTGTGCATATGGGGAGTGCTAGGTGGGTAGAAAGAGACTGCCTAAAGCTGTGCGTCAATCTGTGAGGACTGGAGTGGAGCGGCCTTTGTTCTGGGACTTCGCCATCCAGTGTTGGTCCTAATTTGCTCCGTCAACGTTGCTCCTCCGCTGTTCTCCTTCGTGTTGTTATGTTGCATTTTTTTGTGTTTTCCGTTTTTTCCCTCCTCGGTGAGGGGCGAAGCAGGAAGGAGGAAGAAAATGGATGGGTACTAAGGCGGTGAGCCGGTAAAGCGGTGAAGTGTTGAAGGGGAAGTCAGCTTTGTTGTGGGTTACATCGTTCCTTGCCGCTTCGCCACCTTACCGCTTCCTCCCCCCGATGTGGCCCCTCCGCAGAGTGGACCCCTGCAGGGGTAGCCGAAGAACGTTTAGCAACACAGGAGAGTATTCCTCCAGCATGAGTCGTATCTTTAACAAGCTGAATGAGAAGCGGAATGGGAGGAGCCCCGAAGGAGGGGAAGAGAACCCTCTCGAGGGTAAGAAGTTGGGATGTAGTGGTGAAGGACTCCCCCCGGATCTTATTGGCAGACAATTTGAAGGAGCAATAAATAAGATGCAGATGAGTAGAATGCTGGGGCGGGACCTCTCTTATTGCATGAATATCATATCCAAGATGGAGTACTTTAGAGGACACCCTTTTTGGGTTAGGGCATGCAATCGGTTGGTGAAGGGACACATGCTGCACAGGATAAACAGAGAGAGTTACTTTATAGTAGCTAATTCGTTGAGTAAGGTGGATCTGCTCTTTGGTGGTGATGTCGAGCGGAGAAAGGAGCATAAATCGGAAGGACTGCTACAGTCGGTGGAACCTCATTTGTCTAGTTCGTCCCCTTTTTTGTTCATCTCTTTTGATGGCCATGTCACAGTGGAGAAGGGAAAGACAACTGATCGGAAGATATACCACCAGATATACAACGAAATAGCATTCCGATTTCTCCTCAATTTGGAGACCTTCAATTTGGATTGCATAAGCTGTGTATTAAACATGTTCGCTAAGCTGAATATGAGAGAGTACAATCTGCTGGGTTACTACTTCGCTGATTATGCTGTGTTGGCAGATTTGAGGAGGGTTCAGGAGGAGAGTACCAATCTGGGGGGGACTCAGTGGCAGGCGGATGGGGAGACACCGAAAGGAATGAATAAAGTTAGAAGCTGTTCTGCCGCTGACAAAAGGACAACTTTACTGCGTATAGACCGATATAGCGTCTCCAAATTGGTAATCATTCTGCACTCATTGGCCAAGTTGGGAGTGGTACACGTGGAGTTTCTCTCCATCTGCTGTTCCATTTTGAGAAAACATCTCATTGTGCTGAACAGCTTAGACCTCTGCAATGTGATGTATTCATTAGCCAAGTGGATCCCTCTATGGAGTGGGAAAAACGAGCACGATCGGATTCGTCTCCTTAGAAGAGTTAGAAGCGAAGCTTTCCGGTCTTATCTCGACACTGTAGTGAAGTGCACTTCGGTGTATGCACCCCGTTACGGGAGCGCAGCCTCTGTGCACAATACATATGACTCACTTTTACGTAACAGTGATGAGGTAAAACTGAATCAGTTGTTCAGGGAGATCGAAGCGGAGGTAGTTAAACTCGCGATGCAGATTGGCACCTTGGTGCAAAGGGAACATGTCCTGGGTAAGTTCACCGCTGTGCAAATTTCCTCTTTAACACTTTCGATGGGCAAGATGAAGCTGAATTTTTACGCCTCCTTCTACGCCATAAATCGGAAGGTTCACCACCTGTGGAAGGACTTCTCCCTGCACAGCATTGCCGATTTCCTCTTCGGAGTGAACGAGAAGAACATCTCGGATGAGCAGGTCACTCTGTTGTTGTGTTACCAGTTTGCGCGTCTGGTTTATGCCAAGTATTGCTCGTCTGAGTTAATAAAGAAGGACTCCTTTTCCCCAAATCAGCTGAACATGGTCAGGCAGAATAGGGAACATATTTACTTCTTCGGGACGACACAAAGGAGAGTGCATTTTTTAAACGCAAAGGATTGCTCTCTGGTGGTTCGCATTTTCCAATCCCTAGCCAAGTCAGAGGTGCTGGTTGGGGGGGGAGCGGCTCCCGTGGCTGACCCAGCGGGGGGGCGCTTTCCCTACGATGTGTGCGCGTGGGGTCAGGAGAGGGGGAAATTTAATGGCAGTTTTGGTGGCAGTTTTGGTGGCAGTTTTGGTGGCAGTTCGGGGGAAACTTCAAGTGACAGTTCGAGCGACAGTTCATGTGACCACTTGCGTGACAAGTTAATTTACCCCCTCCATGGGCACACTGGAGGGGCCCTCGCTGACTGCAGAGAAGGCGTGAGCAACCCCCCCTGGGGAAAACTCAACGAGTACCCAAATGGAGCGAATCCAACCTTTAGCTCTTTTGAAGAGAGTGCCCATCTGATCAAGTGGCACACCATGCGCACGCTGCACCACGTCATTTGGCAGCATTTGGACTTACTTCCCTTCGAGAGCATATCCCTGTTGTGTTACTTCTCTCTGCATGTTCCCGATTTTATGTTTCCCATGGAGAGGTATGCACAGTCGGATGCTTATCCCTGCAGGGAGTCTGCTCCCCACATGGGTAGAAGCCTCTTCGCAAGGTTGTTCTTCTACGTTTGGGAAGCTATGGATCCTAATTCGCTTAGTGAAGTTACGATGCGACAGATTCATATCTGCATTTTGAGCTTTTACCTGGACGTTATGCGGCTGGCGGCAACGCGGCATAGAGGAGACCCTCGTGGTGTCTTTCCCCCAGACGATATACCCAGTCTTGGCTGTGTGACCTTATCGGAGGGGACCAGCACGAAGAAGTCACTGGAGAAGAAGCCAGCTGCCAACTGCAGTGAGGACGTATTCCTTTCCTTCTCCATGGATAAGCTGCAGAAGTTGAACGCCTTTTTGGAGTTGGCTAGGGTGCGAAGCTGCCAACAGAAGGAGATTACCCTGACATCGAGTGAGGCTGCCTGGAGTGTGTGCAATGAGCCTATCCGCTGCGATGCCTTCTGTGCCCGGCCAAACTGTTACAAGGGCTTTCACCTCGTGTACCTCTTTCACCCCGTCTTCCGCCTCTACCGCGTTTACCGCTCATATGGCCTGTACCCCTCCTCTACCTTAGGAACACATGCCGAGGCGTACAACTGCCTGCGGAGAGTCGTCGAAGACCTGAGCGAATCAGGAAAAAGACGCGTGCTGCACAGCTCCGAGGTCATAGTTGGCCCGTTTGTACTGGTACCAGACAGGAGGGAGATAGAAAATGAAAATTAAGCGAAGGAATGGGAAAAACGGATTGGTCAGGGCCCTCGTGCTGGCCGTCCACCCAGGCACGTCCCACTTGAATTTCCCACCCCCTTTCCTTTTCCCCCTCGCAGGATTGTGTACTTGAACCGGAGGAGTGAGAGGGAGGAACACACCCCCTCCCAACATGACGCCGCTTTGGTATGATCCAAATGGGAAAGTAAAAGGGCCAGTTCGAAAATGAGTCAACCTTAGGAGGATGATCAAATGGGAACATGGAGGGGTCTCCTTCGTTGGATTAAATCACACCGTTACAGTCTTCCCAGTGTTGCCCAGGCAGAACTCCCGAAGAAGGCAGCCCTTCAGACGGTACAAAATGATTAGCAAAGAGGAGGTTAACATTTGATGAAAAACAGTTTGAAGTGGCTAGGTATTCTGTGCACGGCAAGAAAAAAAAAAAAAAAAAAAAAAAAAATCACCTTTGGAATAGCACACACAAAAGGGGGGGGAGGAGAAGCATCATAGAGTGACCAGTTATGGGGTGTCTCTTTTTTTTTTTTCATTTGTTGGCAGGAGGGCCCAAACAATCGTACCAAATGGAGCACTCCCTTCTGTAGTTAAAAAGTTAGGCAACAAGGACAAGGCGTATCAGCTAAGAATGGCATGCAAGTAGAGCCACATGTATGTACACATGTTTTTGTTTCACGTAGGATTATGCATGTCCCCCTTTTTATTTAATTTTTTATTTTTTTTGTCAAACCCCAGTGGGAAAGCATCTTCGCCTTCCCCGCTTCGGTCTCGTCCTGTGCCCCTCAGTGCAGATGATAACACTGGATCTGTTTAAAGCCCTTATGAATTCCTTTACGGTTTTCCGGTTGGCCCTTTGCTTCTCTCCGTCTTGATGGTCGTGACAGGGATGCTGAGTGGCGGGAGCGCAGAGGAGCCTCCGCTTGGGAGCCGTGTTCCTCGTTATGTTTTGTCTCTTCCGTCTGACACTCCGCAGGGGGGAAGCTCGCAGAGAAGGACGAGATGGAAGAGCCCTTTTAGTTGTGCTCTGTGTGCCGGTAACAGTCTTGCCAACGGTGCTGCGTGGACGCTTCGGAGAAATCCCTCTTTGTAATGATCCCCTGGAGGGACCCAATTGTGGACGGGTATGCTTAGCAGATTGGGGTGTACATCTAGAAAGGCTTGTTAACTTCCTCCTGGAAATATCTGCCCCTTTGGAGAGTGGGGCCCCTTTCCGCGGGGCAGATTCATCCTGTCGTTTGTTAGTGGTATTGCCGTGGTGGGCTTCTTCACCGGCTGTCTCTGCACTTTTACTAGGTTTGGTAAGTTGTTGCTTTCTTCGCTGTTTGGATAAAGGAATTGACTTCTTTCCTGGCGAGTTGCTTAATATGGACGCAATCACTGAGTGGCGTTCCATCATCTGACTTGTGTGCACAAGCGGCATGACGTCCAGTTTCGCTTGTACCTGGACGGGAACCATTTGGTCATCTCCACTGTGGGGGCTCCGAAATGTGTACTCGGTCTCTTCCTCTTGCTTGTGTAGAACGCACTTTTTGCTGCATCTAGCTACACTGGTGATCCTTCTGCTGTCTTCAATTTTGGGGAGTGTGCAAAAAGTTTTTTTTTTTTTTCTACTCTTCTGTGTCCCCTTGGGGTGGGGAAAAATCTGTGTCGTGTTTTGTAGTTTCTTCTTTTTCTTCTTCTTCGGTTTGTATTGACCAAGGGCTTTTCCTTTGGCTAGCTTTCCCCTGGGTAGCTCCCCCTTGTTTCTTATTTTCTGTTGATTTTGTGTTTTCTCCCTGGGGAAGGCTTTCGTAAGTGGGGTTGGATCACTGTGCCTTTTTTTTCTACCCATTTGAGGTGTTACAATACTTCTGCTGGTGCGGAGTGTGGGTTCACTTGCTACAGATTTGAGGCTGTTCCGTTTGCCCCCCCTCATGTTGCGTTGTCTCTTCGGAAGGCGTGTCTCCATGTTGGTAGGGTTGTTTTGTCCGGCGATTAACAGACCAATGTGGTCCACTCCCCCGGCAGCTATAGGAGTAGAAGGAACGGTCGCGGCAGGAGCACTGTTCTCTCCCCTCCGGTAACGCAGTAACTCATTTTTGCAGGCATCCAATTTTTTTGCCAGGCTGATCAACTGTATGTATTTTCTTTGAGTCATAAATGTAGGGGGGGCCATATTGGGGGCAGAAAAGGTATCCTCCTTTGTCCTTTTGGATCTTAAGAATGCTGCTTTTCGCGGGGGAACTCTCTTATTCGCTGTGGTGACTCGCTGGTTGGTAGTTGTGGCGTCTCTCTGCGTGAAGGGATAGGCCCAGATGGGGAGTTAAGTGGCCTGAACAAGGGAGAGGAGCGCCCCACAAAATTTCTTCGTGGAAACGGATGGGATGTGTATGTTCTGTTTCACCACCAGGTGATGATGACTAGGTTAAACCTGTGCATGTGCAAAAAGAAAGGGGAATGTAAGACAAACAGTTGGCCAGAATTGGATGTTGTGTTGGTAAAATAGGCATGCATGAAGAGAAGCGGAGTGGTAAGCGTCGTGAACTTTTCCTACAGAGTAGCGGTGCGTCAGACGAGCTAATTACTCAAATTCGTTGCGATCATTTGGGGTTTCCAATGGGGGTGTCATTCACCCGCAAGAGGGGAAATGTATCGTCCTGATTGGCCCCCCGTTGTGTCACTCCGCGCCGGAAAAAAAAAAAAAAACACACATGTGTGTGCATCAATACATATGCACAACTACGCGCAGAAAGGGAGAAGCTAACTGGTGTTTGTAGATCGATGTGCAGGATGGACGGCACATAAGAACAGATGAAAGAAAAAAAAAAAAGGGGAACAAATGCGGAAAGGAAC
Source organism: Plasmodium inui San Antonio 1 (assembly GCF_000524495.1). Classification (NCBI taxonomy): domain Eukaryota; phylum Apicomplexa; class Aconoidasida; order Haemosporida; family Plasmodiidae; genus Plasmodium; species Plasmodium inui. Next base: position 117,662 of record NW_008481861.1, read on the forward strand.
ATGCCTTAAGTCGCAACACATGCTGGACAACTGCGTCTTTCCACCCTGTGGCGTGGGAATATCATGTACGGGCTCATCAGGTGAATCTTCTGCGTGTGCTCAGGGGAAACACACAAAATTGCTACTTTCGAATGGCATCTCCCATGATATGATCCGATATGATATTATATATCTTCTTTTTTTTTTTTTTCACCAAATTCTACTTACTAAAATGTGTCTTCCATTCCCATGCAACTCGTGTCCGTTTTAGCAGCCCCCGCTCCGCACCATGGGGAGGAATCTCCCGAATGGTCCGTCCAATTTTTTCCTTACAACGTTGCTTCGACAGAGGGAGAGACAGCAGCTTATGCACATGACCCCGCCTTTTGCTAAAAGAAAAAGCGGCATCCTCTCTGTCACGCACATTCGTTCTGGTGAAGACGTACTGAATGGTGGGTGCCAAATTGGACCGATGGGTGGACCTTAAAAAAAAAAAAAAAAAAAAAAAAAAAAGCAAACTTCATGCCTTCACCTTGGGAGAGAGACATTATCCTTTTTGTTCAAACATTTGTGACGATACCCTGTGAGGGCAAATGACCAATCCGTCCTATTCACTAAAAATGGGGAGAAATGCACCGCAAGTCCCTTTGGACGCGGAGCGGAAAGGGTAAGTAAACGAACTCAGCAGGGTTAATCGCTTTCCCACTGGGACATGGGAAGTATGCCTACCCTGTGTGTCCCTTGAGAAGGGAAGAAAAAAAAAAATATGTCACACAGAAGGATCCCACTACCCGTTGCGTCCTATTCGTAATAAAGATCACTTCTTTTTCTTTTTTCCTCTTCTCTCTAATATTTGTCGTTGTCTCCATTGGAATGGTCATTCCCCATGGGGGGGGGCACCCTCTTCGACATGATCTTCATTCTGAGTCTTTGTTACTTCAAGTCTGGTTCATTTGCCCACGTCCGCCTTGGCTTCCGAGGTGGATAAGCGTGGGTCGACTTCCACCCCAGCAGGGGCCACGGCCTCCGAGGGAGCATCGTCAGGCTTGTCGGTTTGCACAGCCAGGGGGGCCTCCTCCTGCGAGAGGGTTTTCACCGAAAGGAGGCGAATTCGCATTTGGTTGCTTCCGCTTTCGGAGGCATTTTGGCCGGCACCTTGGCCCACACTTTGCACCGCGGGTTCACTGATGCCACTGACATTGGCGCCCACGCCGGAGGCTCCCTTGTCGGGCAGGGTCTTCAGTTTAGTGGCTGCGTTAGCTTTGTCGGCGGCGTTTTCGCCCCCTCGGCTCTTCTTCGACTTCCTCATCTTTTTATTCTTCCCGACAGTGTAGGGGGTGTAATCCTCGTCGTACTTCTGGGAGTGTTTTCTGCCAAAGGCTTTTATGGAAGAGCTATCTGCGTCATCGTCTTTGGTTTTTTCCATGTCGTAGGGGTTAAACTGGTGTGTGTTCCTGTTCCGGTTGGCCTTGGCATGCATGCCACTTCCGTGGGCGCCGCTACCATGGATATCATTTCCGTGTACATGGCTGGCGAGCTGATCATGTGGGAAGCCACTCCTCTGATGGACGTTGTCCTGGTTGTTCCATTCAGACGGGCCGTTCCTATTTCTACTCGTATTATGTAAGTAAGGAGGCGACTCACCATTCATCTCCATCTCGACAAACAACTTATCATGCTGACTCTTCACACGATCGAAATCGGTTTTTATGAGATAAGATATCTGGTTGTTGATGCATATCTTCTCTTTCAGGAGAGCTATACACTGTTCCCTGTCGCTAATAATTTCGTTCAGGAGATTTTCTAATTGTTCCTCGGTGTATATTTGTATCGGTTTGCAGACTGGGCTCTTTTCTTGGTCGTCTGTGTTTGCGCTGGGGATGTGTTGGTTGCTGTTTCTCTTTTTGTACGTCTGGGGGGGGGGTAGGTGGGTTCCCCGCTTGGGGGCGGGGCTTGCCGGCTCCTCACACGGGGTATCATTCGGGTTTGTATGGTGATTTGCTACATTATTTGGTATATTATCTTCCTCCTTTTCGGCTTCCCCCTTCTGCTCATCATCTGTTGGTATTTCCTGTTTAATCCCTTTCCCCTCGACGGGGGTTCTTCCCGCACGGTTTGTTTTTCCCTCCAGGTGGAGACCATCCGTTGGAACGTCTTGCGGGTTGCCTCTACTACCTGTCTTTATACGCGCGGCTGTCTTTTTCCTGTGAGATCTGGGATGGTGCGAATTCCCTTCACGTTGGGCTGCTTTCTGCGAGGTGCCTTTTAAAGAGGACTCGCTCCCTGCGTCCGTGGGGTCATTGGGCTGGCAGTTATTGGATGGTTCCTCAACGGTAGGATTACTATCCCGTGGTGGATCAACATCGGCTAGTGGGGCTCCACTTCCCGAGGGGTCCTCCCCATCGGAGTGTTCCTCCTCCTTAATGGGCACTTCGCGATCCCCCGACGGGTTCACGTCCCCCTGGTTACTTCTTCCATTCAGTTGATCGCACTCCGTCTCACAGTTCTGTTTTTCGAACTCAGGCAGAATTTCCTCATTCTGTAGGCTCGACTGACCAGTCAAGTAGGTCCCCTGTCTGTCAATCTGATTCCTCGATAGGTGATTCAGATTTGCTAAATAGATTTCCTCCTTCTCTTGGATGAGCTTGTTTATCTGGTTCTCTTTAAAATCGAGTTCCTTCATTAGGAACAGCAGTCGGTGTAGGTAGCCCGTAATGTGAAACACATTCTCCATGTATATTTGTGCAGAATCCGACATGGTGCTTTTCTTCCGGGGGGTGACTCATTCTTGGGGGGGGCACATAATAGGAGCGGTATGGCAGCAGAGTGGCAGCGGAGTGGTCGGTGCTGCTGGGGTAGTTCTTAGATTTTCCTTTCTCTTTTTTTTTTCTTCCTCTATGAAACCGCACCCATGTGCTCCTCCTTCTGCCAGGAGTTCTGTCTCAACTTAAGCAAAGGCGGCACATATGCCTTCTTCACCCGCGTAGGACACACCACCGTTGTTGTCCCACAAGTGGGGGAAGCAACCTGCAATGGGTTTCTCCCCTGCGGTTCTATTGTGGTGCGATGAGGAACACCGAATGAGACAATCCAGATGAGACACGCCAAATTCCTTTAGCTAAGTCTATAGCAGGTGGCATCTGAGGAGCGATCTCAACTGCGGCTAAGTGCGGCGCAGAAGGGGCAGATGGACAGTAACGGGCATTACCCACGGCGTAGTGTTCTCCTATATAGTATGTTCAGGGTTGCACTACCTGTGTGTGCATGCTGCTTCTAGTTTATCGGCCGCGGTACCTTTATGCATGCTCTTTCATGTTCTGAATAGGGTAGGCGGCTGTTCTGCAAAACTGTTGACATAAAACCCTTCTTTTTTGGCTTCTTTGGCCCTTTTCTTGACTGTTTTTTTTACTTCTCTTCTTGCTATTTTGGGCTCTTTCCCCTTCTATGCTGCCCCCGACTCGGTTTTCCCAGTTCAAACGTGGTGCAATATGTTTGGTGAGAAAAAAGAAGTTCCCTTTATGGTCTTAAAACCATCCTTGAGCAGAGCACCAAATTGTCGAGTCAGCTTGGAGCCCCCGGTTTTGATGCAGGTTGCACTTCGGTTTCTCGCGATAGGTGTATCCCATGCGTGCGGAGGAAACGTCGGGGGAAGAAGGAAAGTCGCATAGATGCTGAACCTCTTAGGAGTGTACTTTGGAATGTAAATGTATTGGGGACCTGGGGTGGCGAAGTGGTGATCACTACAGAGCACTACGGAGAGATGTGCAGACAGCATGGAAATCCCCGTGCACCCCCTTCTCCAACGTGGGCGGGGAGTCTCTTTGCCACTGAACCGTTCAATGTAAGCGGATGGGGTCTACCTAACAACAGTGGCGTGGATTCGTCTGCTGAGACATATGCACTGAATGCAATTATTTGCGTTTGTATGTGGGGCAGTTCAAAGGCGTCCTCTGGATGCGCCGCTCTGTGCCCCTCGAGTTGACAGGGCAGGAGTTGAAAACGGGGAACAACTCGCCTGGTAAACCCGTTTGGGGCATGCGCTTTGGCTAGCTGGTAGGGGTGGGGCGGCTAATCCGCTAGGCCCATAAATTGATAGAGGCGGTCACGCTCCTATGCAGCCGTGCATGCGCGCGCAAAATGGCAGAAGGCTTAAAAGGAAAAAAAAAGGAAAAAAACACTCGTCAAAGTCGTAAGAAAAAGCAAGTGGGGCCTTCCTTACTGGGAACTGAACAGGATCTACGCAAAGGAAAATAAAAAAAAAAGAAAAAAAAAAAGAGCGTAAAGCGGCTTAGCACAGCACAACGTAGCACAAGGCACAGTAAACCCTCGCGGTCACTAGCAACGTTAGCATGCATCGGTAACGTGAATGCTATTCGGACCTCCGAGCGGAAATACGCCTGGGAAGCTGCAGTGTTGTGTCAAACTCATGTTTGTTCCCCTCCTTTTGGAAAGAAGCGAGGATCCCTCTTGTGCAACCCCAAAAAAGGGAATTCCCCTTTCTGCTGATAGTTGAGTTAGTTGAACAGATTTGAAGGGGAAAAAAAAACAAAAAGAAAAAAAAAAAGAAGTCAAAATCAGAGGATTAGGTGGAAGAAGAATAGCACTAAGAAAAAAGAATGACGAATAATGCCCCTTCTGTTTATCCATCGTAACTTTCATCCGATGAGTCTCATTCTTAAAATAATTTGACAGGGCGGGAGAATGTGCCTTTCCTTTTGGGGAACCATCCCTACCGACAAGGGGACATCTCAAAAAGAGGGGAAAACCAGACGCAGCTGATTCAGCCCCAATGAACATCCTTTCGTTGCAAGGTTAGAGCGGGACAGGGCGAGACAACAGACCAAGATGGAGATGTCCTACACCCTTTCAGCAATTTGTTTTCTTATTCTTCCGTTTTTGCAGGTTGGGTCTGGAGAGGAAGGTTCATTTGTGTCGCTTCTGGCAGCAGGGGGGAAAGCTACTTTAGTGGGAACGGCTTGTTGGGTACAGTTTCGTTGTTTTTTTGCCCCCGCTCAGACGGGCAGCAGATGGGGAGAATTCTCTCCGCTAGCAGGACTACGTGACATCTCCACTGCTTCTGCTGTATTGCACTCTCTATTTTTATGTGAATGGATTGAGAAGTTACTTCGTGAGGGGTGGATGAGGCCTTCTCCTCTGTGTTGCTTTTCCTTTGCAGCTGCCCATGTAAGAAGGGCCACGCCCGCCACCGAGCGAAGCCACCCAAGTGGAGTGGGCGGATACAACTGTGGGATTCACTTCTACTTTTTTACATCTGTGTTGGTTTTGTTAGTATTGAATGGAGCCAGGCCATGTCTCCTCTGTATGTGTTCTCCGCGAAATGTCTTGGGGGAGAATCCTGACACTTGCAGAGAGGACTAGTATTCGTTGGGGAGAAGATCTGGAGTCAGCTCCACGTGAGAACACGAAAAAGGGAGCAAAACTGTTTGGCGAATCATCAACACACTCGAAAATCGTTTTGTGAATATGGGATGTGTATGGTGCACTCTTGTTTTTACGTTAATTAGAAAAAAGAGAAAGCGGGGGAGGTGAAAAATAAAAAATAAAAAACATAAAAACATCCCTCCTCATGTGTGAGGAAATGGATGTGTGTACATATCGATACAACGATGTAACGAATGGGAAGGGAAAAAACGGAAGGGGATGTACAGAAGGGAAGCGAAAAAGCGGAAGTGTCTTTCGCTTAATTTTATTGTATTTTTTTTTTGTTCCACATTGGTGGTTTTATATTCAGACGAACCATGGGGGGTCACACACGGCGAAGGATGATGGAGTTATACTTGCGATGAATTCGGAGGGTGAGAAAAAAAAAAAGAAAAAAGGAGCACAGACTTCTCAGTAGGAGAACTACATAACCTCGGAGAGCTTCTGCGAAACGGTGTTCAGATCAATCGTCTCTTTGTTCTCTGGATTGGTTATCTTGAGGAGGAGATCCAAGTCTTTGTCCGTGAGTCTGGTGTCCAGCGCTTTCATTATCTACGAGGGGGGAAGCGGTTTGATGTGTTGTAGAACGGTGGGAGGAGTGTGCGGGGGAAACGTAGAGCCTCAAACATGCGGCAGACACACAAACCACTATTCACAGGGATAAGCGGTCGACAATGCCGTTTCGCTTGGGAACTTACCCCGATGAAATTTTGAATCTTGATCTGCACCCCGGAGTTTTTTTCGCTGACACTGCGGACATGCTTGAAGGGGTCCTGGTGGTTGTAATGCCTTTTGGCCAGCTTCAGCCAGAATTCCATGTCGACCATCTGGGGGGGGAGGCACAGGAAAGCAGATTAGCAAATTAGCGAATTAGCGGTTGAAGTGTCTACGTGTGTGTGTGTAAGGGGGCTGTACTTCGTTCCGCCGCTGCTTACCAAGGGCAGTTCAGCCTTCTCCTCAGGCGGGAGGATAATCCCAAAAGAATGCATCAGCTCGTAAAACTGGTGCAGCTCCATCTTGTCGCTACACGAACTGAACAGGATGAACGCCTCGCGAAATTTGTCCTCCATTTTGTGCTGGTGAAGGGGCGGATGAAAAAAAAAAAAGAAAAAAAAAAAAGAGAAGGAAAAAGAAAAGGGAAGAGAAGCAGGAAAGAGGCGGAAAAGGAAAGGAAGGAATGAAAAAAAAAAAAAGAAAAAATTAACCTTATAAGATAATCTGTAGAGGCAAATGATAAAAAAAACTTTCGAACAATTCTTTTTCGCACGACATCGTAAGATTTACTTCGTTTATCGCGTTGCGGTTAGCTTAATTTTTTTTTTTTGTTCTTTCTGCATGACTCATATGGATTTTTTTTTTTTTTTTTTTTGCTTCATAAGGTCTTATTGTCGCCCCATCTGTGTTACCGTTTGTTTGTGTTGCGCGTTGATTTGTTTTTCATACCAAGTCTCAGTCACGTTCTGTTGTGTAACGTTCCGCTGTGCCACTCCTGTTGTGCCATTTGCCCTGTGTTGCAACCCGGAGTAGCTGCGCTTGAGGGCAACACACACGGCTGCAACAAATGTGTAGCTAGCAATTCACGCGAGGGGGGTGCGTGCCCGAGGAGTAAAAAAAAACGAAAGAAAAAAAAAAGGAAAGGAAAGAAAAGAAAACAAGAAAGGAAGAAAGAAAAAAGGGAAGGAAGAAATTCGGACGTCAGTTCCGCGGCGTGTAGGATTGTTTCGTTCGTTTGGATTACTTTTCCTTTTTCGGTTCTTTCACGCCGGCGTTTAACTCTTCTTTTCGACGTTTGGGGCAAAGCAGAGTGTGGTCTTAAGATTCCCCCGCAGTGCGCATGACAGGGAGTTAGGGGTTAACCAATAGTTGCTGTCGCAACTGCTACGTGCACGTGCGAGCCGGATGCCCTGGCATGTATGTTAACAGCCCCTACGTTAAACTTATGATGTGTGCAAAGTGGAGCTTTCACAATGGAGCCCCTTCCTTCCGTTTGTTCCAGTCATGTGTACAAGGGGGATTTTTTTTTTTATCTTTTTTTTCTTTTTTTTGGCAAATTTCCGCGATGGGTTTTTATCAGTTGGCGGCGGGTTAATAGAACCTCGCCTGGGACAAGGGCACACCGTATCGCGCGAAGAGAAGTTGGGAAGGGGGCCACGCGACGTCATGACTCCAGCCATGGTTCGCTAAGTGGGACCAAACTGACACGTGACATGAACGAGGGACTCTCTACCCTAATCTGTGTGTCCTCATAAAAGAGCGACAGCCGCTAGGTGTACTTATGTGTAGGCCTGCGGAAATTTTTTCCCCCCCAGCTTCCTGCATCCGAACACGAGCCCCGTCAGTTATGGGGTTAAGGAAGCTGGGCGCCTTTAAGAAGGGCTCTTCGGGAAGGACACTTCTCTCGTCTACGCAAATTCTGAGAACAAGCTAAAGTGATGTGAAGTGAAACGAATCGAAGTGAAATGTTCTTTTTTTTTTTTTTTTCGCGGTATGTACAACTTGGTTATGTATGTACCCCCTTTTGTTGGGGGAAACTGATTGGCCTCTTTTTTTTTCTTTTCTTTTATCTCTTGGCACAGTCTTTCGCGAGGTGAACACTGGGGTGTGATTATTCATTCATCTTAGCAGGGCACGTTAAATGGTTGAGTCACGTATCAGCGCAAATCTGTTCACTCGTTGATTTCGCACCGTCGTCCTGTTTCCTCATCTGCTACTACTCTACGTTCGCAAGTTTCGTTCATCGTAAAGTCTGCCTCCTCCGCGACTTGTCCCGTTTAGCCACCCAAGTCAATAATAGAACGAAACATGAGCTCTCCGAAGAAGCGTTTTTTCCTGTTTGACGTGGATGGGACGCTGACCCATGCGAGGGCGGTACGAAAGAGGGAGCTACGTTACTTCGCTTGTTGTCCAGGTCGTTGGGATGGCCACAATGAGACACGTTTGCCCCTCAGCTGCCACACCACTTTCACACACCAGCCGCCTACCTGCCACACACCTATCGCATACGTGCCTCCCCCCGTACAGCCGATCGAAGAACGAATGGTGGAGGTTCTCCGCAAGCTCAAGTCCAAGGGGGACATCGCCCTGGGGGTGGTAGGAGGGTCCGACTACCGGAAGATCATCGAGCAGATAGAATGTAGGAGAGAGGAAATGGAAAAAAAGAAAAAAAAAAAGAAAAAAAAAAAAAAAAAAAAAATGAAGATTAATGTGAATTTCTTTCTTTTGTTACAGCATCGAACTTAAAAAAAAGAAAAAAAAAAAGAAAAAAAAAAAGCGATAAAAAACGGCTCGTTCGTGCAGCCACGCGAAAAATTACCCATGAGAGGCCTCGTCCGTTTACCTACCCACGCCCAACGTACATATATCTGCATAAAAATCGACACAATTGTTTGTTCGTTTCCCCCCCGTTGCAAGACCCCGAGATGTTCGATTTTCTGTTCTCAGAGAATGGCGTGGTAGCGCATAGGGACAACGATGAGTTCTACTCGGAGGTAGGGCGGCCATGAGTGGCTACGCGGCGTTGTCTAAATGAGGGTCGCTTCTTTCCTGCACACGCTTCCTTATTGGTCTATTTGGCGATTCAGCATGTAAACGTGGGCATTCGCTGTCCTAACTTTCTCTTCCTTTGTGTTCACTTCGTCCCCCTGTGTGCTCCTCCTCACAGAGCATAACGAAATTTCTTGGCGAAGAGAAGATGCAACAGTTGGTGGATTACTGCTTAGTGTACATTGCGAATCTGCGGGTGCCAAAGAAGCGGTAGGGGGAGGGGAAGCAGAAGAAGAAAGGGGAGGGTCCAAGTTGGTTTGGTGGCTACCCCTCGTTTGGAAGAACCTACCACAGAGTGTTGCGGACTATACACATGGCAATGCTGTCCCCTCCTTTTTTCTCTCAACACAGAGGGACCTTCTTCGAGCTGCGCAAGGGAATGATAAATATCAGCCCCATTGGGAGGAACTGTACACGGGAAGAGCGTGCACACTTTTGCAGATATGACGCGGAGAATTCAATCCTTCGTAGTTTCCAGTTGGACTTGATGAGGAAGTAATGGCTTCGTTGGTGTTCCTGCAACGTAGTTACTCTATTTAGGCGCTTACCTCAGTGAGGAGGATACCTGTGTTATTTGGTTACCCCGCATGGCAGTTATGCATGTTGCTTCCTCCATGCTCACATCTCTTCTCTTCCATTCACGTAACTCCATGCCACTTTCCTTCACTTCGCTCCTCTAAGCTTTTCGCAGTTTGACTTGACGTTCTCTATCGGAGGCCAAATCTCCATAGACTGCTTCCCATCGGTAAGAAATCGGAGTGAATTCGTTAGGGGAGCAGTGCCCCCCTGGGGAATAGCCCGCACGGGTGACTGCTGCTCAATGGGGGAGCTTTCACGGGAAGACATTATCTGTTACGGCATTGCCTCCCCCCCTTACTCGCAGGGATGGGATAAAACGTTTTGCCTGCGGCACATTGAAGGGTTATTCAGTGAGGTCCTATTTTTCGGCGATAAGACAGAGAAGGTAAGGGTGGTAGGAAAAAGAAAAAAACATCAGTAGGTGCTCTTGGCGTGCCTCCGTGTTTATGTCTTCACGTTGGGATGCGTGTGTTTGTCATATTAGCCCTACCGTCTGTTGGGAAAGGGGTCCCATTTCTATCGAGCGTTACCACCACGGCACGAGTCTTTCTGCTTTTCTCCTTCAGGGAGGGAACGACTACGAGATTTATCACGACCAGAGGGTGCGTGGGTTCTCTGTTAAAGGTCCCGAAGAGACGGAGGAGATTATTAAGTCGTTTCTGGACCAATAGGAGGTCCTGCTCATGTGTGTGCAGAGAAACGATGTGGCATATATATTTTCTGTCAGGTTAGGGGACACTCCACGGGGATTCACACCCAGAGGGGGTAACAGAGGGGGCGTAACAAAGAGGGCGTAACAAAGAGCCCTTGCCAGGGTGAACTCTCGGCGTGGTTCTTTCTTTCCCTGTTTGCTTCGTGGGTGGCTATTTTCCCATCAGGGTGACATTATCCCTGTTGTCCTCCACCCCCGTTGTTGTGATTTGCTTCCTTCGGGGAACAACACATGTGAATATATCTTTACCATCTCTGGCATGTCCCATTTTTTTTTTTTTTTTTTTTTTTTTTTTTTTTCATTTCAGCTGCGTCTTTGGGAGGTAGGCAAATTTACCAAGTGGACGATTTCGGGGAGACCACTTGGCGGCTCCTCGACGAGGTGAGGGGAAATTAGAAAAAAAGAACCGCAGAATGTCGTAAAGATATCACAGGAGAGATGAAAAAAAAACCCTAAAAAAACTGCAAAAAAGACGTCAGAAAACGGAAAACATAAGCTTTGTGTGACGCCTTTTATGTCTCTTTTTTTTTTTCTTCTTTTTGCTTCCAAATGATAGGTTGTATGTTCCACCATTCTGTTTCGTTCTGCCACAGGGGAAGGGATTTATTTGCAACACCAGGAAAGAAAAGCAAGTCGACTTCCCACTTGCATCATCGCTCACCGTAAAGAGGTGAGCAACGTTTGGGTCTTTTTTTTTCCGTTTTTTTTCTCTCGATCTGTTTGCGTTGTCCGTATAAGGCTGTCAGCACGTTTTCCATTTTTATCTTTTTCGTTCTCTTGCGCCTCGTCTGTGTTTTTTTTTTCGCAGTTATTTTGCGTTTTTCTGTCGCGTTTTTTTTTTTGTTTTTTTTTTGTATTTTTTTTTTTCTTCATTTACGGCTAGTTTGCAACCAGTGAGTGAACCCCATTTAAGACATGGAACAGAAAAAAGAAGAAAAAAAAAAAGAATATAAAGCAAAATAGAGCAAAATAAAGCAAAGTAAGGCAAAGCAAAGTCAAGTCAAGGAAGGAAAAAATTTCAAGCAGACCCGCTCAGTTCCCCGAAGACCGAAGTGCACATGTGTGCGTAACTTTGTGGCAGCCACCAACTTGCTGTGTTGCATAATTTACGCGGCTATACCTTCTTGATAATCATATTCCCCCGGCGTGTGGGGCGTCTTTGTGTTCGCATGTATCTTTCCGAGTACCCATTTGAGATGCCATGGGGGCAGGCCACGCGAAGGAAGGCAGCGGAGGTAACGAGGATATGGTGGTGGTACCCCGGAGGAGGAGTCCTCCGTTTGTTTAGTTATTTCCTCGCCACATCGTCGCATCGATTGCACACCGCTTCCACGCCGCTTCCCCCCCGCAGGATACCGCATCGTGCGTATTTGCCCCGAGGGACCCGTGTCGGAGTGCGACATGGAGATCTTCTTCGATTACATTGTACAGATAGAAGACGTGCAGTTGCAAGACGCCTCCAGGAAGACATACGAGTCTTTTATGCAGAAGGTACGAGAAGGAGAGAACAAAGAGGTGCGTCTGATAGTGTATAGCTGTCGACATGATAAACTGAAAGAGGTGCATGTGAGGCCAAGGAGGTGGAGCGGAAAGGGGTTACTAGGTATGAACATAAGTTATGAGAAAGCAAATGCAATGGAGGAAGGAATTCAAATTGTAAGCATTGAGGATGGTCACTCAGATGTTAGAAGTAAAGTAACAGAGAAGGAAGACATCATTATCGGGCATGAAGAGAATATCCTTCGGAATTGTGATGAGCTTCGTAACTTTGTCGAGGCTAATTTGTTTAGCTACCATAGAGAAAGGAAGAAAAGGTCTCCACTGGAGCTACCCTTTTATGTGTATAACAGGAAGAGTGGAGATGTGAGGAAGGTTAAAATGCAGGTGGATCTCGCGTGGGGAAACCACGGACTGATCGGGTGTCACCTCCGCAGTGGTGGACACCTGTGTGAAATGGATGATTCGATTGGGGAGGGGTGGAGGGCAGAGGAGGACACCACGCGAGGGGGGAGCCACGTGATGGGCCGCGACATGAGGCGTCATATGAACCGCCAAATGAACCGCGAGATAAACCGCCAGATAAACCGCGAACTGACACAGGAGGCGGTCCCATACGACAGGCCGCCCCCCCCCGAGCATGTCACCACCGCGGAGTGGACTAATGACTTATCCGGTAAGTCCATCGAATGGGGTGCAGACCCATCCGTGAGAAGTAGCCACATCCGATTTGGCCGCAATGAAACGAAGAGGGAAGAAGCGGAGGGGGAAGAGCCAGTGCGCCCAGATTATGGCAGGTTGAATACGCACTTTTTTAGAGACGGCAGTGTTGCGGGCGCGTTGGGCACTTCGATGAGCAGTTCGCTGGGCAGAACAATGGACAGATCATTGGATAACTCAGCGGGCGGCGAGAAGAGCTACGCTTTGAGCTCCACGATCGAAGTTGCGGTTGAGGGGTGCGCGGAGGGGAACCTGCACATGGGCGAGGAGTGGAACCTGGACATGAGCCCAGACGGCGCGCTTTCTGACATCTCCTCGGGAGGGAAGAAGCCGAAGGGGAAGCATGTCATGCAGCCCGCACAGATAAAGCATACGTTGAATACTTCGCCCACCTCACACGAGTGGAACCTTCCCCCAGAGCAGGAGCAGCCACCCCCAGATCAGCGAGACAGCCCAGCAGACAGGTACGAAAGGTACGTGAGGAATATGAAAACATATAGCGAAGAGATGTTAGAGGTTTATAAAGACATGGATGAAAATGGTAGACTCCTGGAGGAGCTGAAGTTACGGACGCTGAGAAATTCTTCCATGGGGGAGAAGTTGGTTAGTGGCGAATGTGATTACCTCGCTGGAGAGGTGAGTGCTCCTGTGGTGGGTTTCCCAGGATGGACGCTCCCGGAAGGGGACAAAAATGAGAGAAGCGGAATTGGCCAAGTTGATATGGAGGCAGAATCTCACGGAGGAGATGGTCTCCTCATGTAGGGGGAAATGTCCAAATGTACCTCGACAGGTCACACATGGAAAAATGGCCGAGGAGTCGCACCACCTGCCGTGGGGTTAGGAGCTCTACTGGTAAATTCTGTGTCCTCCATTCGGGGGGAGGAATACTGTTAAGGGTTGCAATCACCTCTCCCCCCCATCCCATATGGAAGACGCATAAACGGATTGTGATATGTAATCCACCCAGTAAGGTTATAAGGGGGATGAGTCGTATATTCAGTTTGAGTTTTATAACGCGATTCGTCATATGTGACGTGGTATTCTCATACATATACGCACTTATGTGTGGGAAGCCCTCACATGAGTATGTCTCAAAACGAATAAACTCGTTTCTTATTTTTTTGTGTACGCTTCATATGTTTATCACTTGTTTGACGTGGGGAGGGTAGGGACGATGGGAAGAGGGAGGCGCCCCCAATGTGTTAGTCGCCCCAATGTCTAATTGGCTTATTGTGTTCTTTTTTCCCTGCTCCCCCCCGTTATCTTTTAAGCCATAAAAAGGGGTGGCCTTTCCAAATGCGTCTTCACTACGCCGTTGGAAGGGAATCTTCGGGCACAGCAAAAGGAGTTCGCTCCAAGTAGAGGCCACCCATGTTTGTTTCATTCCGTTTCGCCGCGTACCGTGGTGATAGCAATTCTGTTGGTTCCATTTTGTGTACCCACTGGTTAAGATGCTTCACAAGGAGCGTGGCTTCGCCAATTGGTACCTTTTAATTAAAACTCACAAATCGTCCTTAGGGATATGCTTAGTCATATTTTGAATGAATGAGGAGACAACCAGCGTGTGTCTCTGTGTGGAGAGGCTTCTCTCCCAAGGAGGATGTGAAGAAGAAGAAGACGACAGGGTCATAGGGCCAGTTTGTTAATCTCGTTCAGTTGGTCCTTCAGGTAGTCATCACTCCATCGTTTTCTCTGCAAGGGGGAAGTGAAGGTAGCATGGCATAAGTGCAGAGACGATGTCCCTATCGAGGGATTAAATTGCAGAATGGCGCAGGTGCTAACGTGGAGATGACCATCCCGCTATGCCTCTGGGGCGTGTTCTCCTGCGAACCTGCTCTGCGTAAAAGTGACGGTCGTGTACACCACAGGGTTGATTGCATCGATCGAGGGCACTCAAGCTGGAGAAGCTTATGTCGGGTCTGTCATGCACAGCAAACTCGTAATCATTTTTGTAAAAGAGGAAGTAATGGATGATGTCCTTCTTCGTTTCAAGAAGGGAGTTATTCAGGTAGGTGCATTTGAAGGAGTGATCGGTCTCTTTAACCAAGTAGGAGGTGATTCCATTGAGAACATCCGGACACGAGATGAAGTTCGCTATAGCATTCGTCTCAATGTTTAGTGCTTTTAAGAGGAGCTCCGAATCGATGGCGAATCTCAGTTCAGCCAAGCTTACTTCTTCCTTTGTCGTTGGGACTAATTTGTAACTATTTTGTGTCATCTGATTGTATAGCTTTTTTGTGACTTGGGCTTTTTTGAGTAGCTCCATTTTGTGGGTTCTAAGTAGATGCAAAATTTCAAATGTTAGATGTGCCGCTATAGGAGGCTGCGAACAGATCTGTTGGTATGTTTTTTCTGCCCAGAGGCGAACCTTTTCATCAGGATTGGTTCTCTTCCTAGATGCATCTAGCTTGGCAATAATTTGCATCAGGGAGGGGTACTTAAAATGGTCGTGGATTATTTCTTCGTAATTTTTTAAGGTATACATTTTTGGGACTTTCAAAAAATGCTCTTCCAAGAGGAGGTTGGCATCTTGTTCGGACACCTCCAGTTGCGATTCTGATGTGAGTTCCATTAGCTCTAGACAGTCTTCTGCTATCCACCTTTTTGTCAAACCGCACCATATAAGGTCCGCAGATTTTAGTACCTCCCCTGTTAGGGCTAAGTAGAATCCAATGGATCCTCTCAAATTGGCTAATACATAGGAGATGCCACCATAAGGCAAAAAGGAGTACTTCAAATTGGTGTAGGCATATGAGGAGTGAAAATATGAAGCGCTGTTGTTGGCCAGGAAGGGTATGAACCCTCCGGAGCCTCTAACGCTGCCGTTACAGTAAACTATGAGTGGCTTCCTATATGAAAAGATCAGGTAGCTTAACTCATTAATGTTGTAGAGAATCTTTTTAAACACATCTGCACACTTGTTGTTTTTCCCTTTTTGATACACCTCCACGATTTTCAGCATGTCCAGTAAATTGTATCCATGGATAAACGACTCGTTGCTGATCGATGTTAGGAAGGTAAACCTTTTTGTGAAATTGATCTCTCCATTTAGTAGTTCCTTATACAACTGGTTAATACATTTTAGGTCCATGTATTTTCTGTTTAGGAGGATGGCGTTCATCCCTACATTGCTCCGAGTGTAGACGGGCTCATTTGGGGATGCTCTGTTGAGGTAGTTTGTTTTGTTCGGTTCTTCGTTGTGAATTTGGAGGGGGTCTAAATATATGTCATCATCTTTGAAGATGGACGTTCGGATTAGCCTTCTGTCTGCGCTCCAGTTGGGGCGTCCCCTGACGGTCATATACAAGAGGCAGTGCGAATTGGCGGTTGTGGTGAGGTGTTTAAGCTGGGGGCCGCTCACCCGGTGGTTACACTTAAGGCGCCGCATTGTGTGGCGACAATGCGGAGCAACTTTATTGTGCTGCATTACAACGGCGTGTTTTTCCCTTCTGGAGAGGAGCCCCTCTGCCATGCAGCCTCGCTACCACGCCTGTCCCGTCTGTAGCACTCCCGTAGGCCTCTCCTCCGCGGCATGATTCTTTCACGTCAGCATGAACACATTTTTGTGAGGCAGAGAATTTAGGGAATATTTTCCCGATTCTTGCTTCTTTCCCCTTCTCTCTCCAATTTTGCGACCCATTCGAATTTCTTCTCACCGCGGTGGGAAAAAAAAAAGTTCACCATTTTTTTTCCTTTTTTTATGGGAATTATTTTGAACGGTTTGGCTCCGTCGCGCGGGGGGACACTGCCCCGGTTCGGCGCGGTGGGGAGCCCAGTGGGGGGAGCGAATTACGTGTGTGCATTCGAGAGAATTTGTTGCCGTTTCGCTTGGTCCGTTTGTATGCGCCTTAGGGAGCTTCGAAAAATATCGACAAAATGTATGACCCGTTCAGGCAATTTTGCCCCACTTTTGTGACTTTTTTTTCGAGCCAGGGAAGTTACACGATGTATTCCAGTTGAGCAAACCGAACTGGAGAAGCAACTGCGGATTAGCGGCTAAGACATTTTACCGATCAATATTGAGCATAATTTTAAACCCCTTTTGCGCCAGCCTTAGGGTGGACCTGTTCCATTTTTTGAGACATTGCGTTGGAGGATGATATGCGCAAATGGGGGGCAGCCATCTCGGGCGAGATCTGCGAAAGTTTGTCAGGTTAAAAGAAAGGTGAAAAGGTACCTCCGGGAAATGTATCAAATGTGTTGCATATGCCAAGTGTGCAACATCTGTAGCGTTCCGCTTTTGAGCTGTGACAACTAGGAGAGCCTCATTAAGTGGCACGTGTTTGTCTACAACAGCTCACCTGCCAAGTGGTCTGCGGTTCCCGCGCTGTGTGCGGCGCCGTACAGGAACTCTAACTGGTGAAGCGAAGCGTTCCATTTCGGAAATCCCTGAAATACAGAGAGATGAGTCCGAATATAGTGTAGCATATTTGGGAAGACATGGCTAACGGATTGATAAGAAAAAAAAAAAAAAAAAAGGTGGTATATTTCAAGTGTACCGAATAGGAAGTGAAAAAGATGTAAAATGAATTTTGCCCACAGTTGATGATAAAACCGTGATGGGGAAAAGCAAATACAAATTTTTTCTTAGCAGCAAATTTTGCGAACTTTTCCTTTTGCCTGGTGTTCTTTACCATCACTGGCGGTAGCATGCAACTGGGTGCTGTGAATTTGTTTCCATATTTTCATCATTTTTTTTCTTTCTTCGGGGATGACTCCTTTTCACGATATGCATTTGTGTATTCCCTATTATGGGAAAGACAGGCCGATCGTATGGGAGCAACCCACATTTTGTTCTTTTCCGTTTTGAAAGCAGATCGTGGTTACCTGTCACGTAAGGTGTGTGCGTGTGTGTCCATCTTAGCATTGCACTGGTCTATCTGCATTTGGATTTCTGCGTTTTTTGCGTCTTTCCGTTTTTCCCTTTTTGCCTTTTGGCGTTTTTGCGTTGTCCTTCCGCGAATTTCTTTTTACGTGTACATCTACTGATTGCACATTTGCGTGTATGCGCGGCAATTCAAAGAGATTCTCCCTTCCCTCGATTATAAGAAAAAAAAAAAAAAGCAAAGTTCAGACCCACCATTTGTCTTCTGCGAGCTGATCAGGAGGTAAAGTTCATCCATCTGTTCTAAGTGGCGAGTGAGGAGCATAGTTGTGTTGTTTTTTTTTCTTTTTGCCCTCCCAGTGGATAGAAGCACAGCCGTGCGCCCCTGACGAGTGAAAACATCAGGCTGTGAAAATTGTCACCTGTACATCCCGCGAATAATCGGAGGTGTATTGAGCGTAACCCCAAAAATGAGGTACCTGAAAGAGTGCAGGCTACTCTGCTGTGTGTACCTTTTGGTAGCAGGGATTGGAACATTGGCCTTGAGGAACAACAAAGTTGACGGGGGTACCCTAGATATACAGGGGAAGCCAGAAGGGAGAGAAGGTGTGAAGGAGCAAAAAGAGGCTTCGAATAAGAACAACATTCTGGACAGTATCGTGATCCCGCAAGATGCATTAGAAAGTGCCAAAAGTGTGTGCGAGGGTGTTGTAATAAAAGGTAAGGAATTTAAAGAATTCTGCAAGAACACATTTTTTTTCAAAGAAATCCAGCTTATAAAAAAGAACGAGCCGAATCTGTATGGACAGATATCAGGTGAATCGTATGAAAGCACAGATACCTCTAGCTTCCAGGTCCTAAAAGATGAGGGAGATAAGAAGGTCGTAATGGAGAACGACAAACACAATCCGAAGATATCCATTCTTTTTTTATTTCAAAAAATGTGCGTTGGGGGAATCCCTCTGGCGTGCACTAACATACTCAAAGTGGACAACATGTTTGACGTGAATCAGACTGAGCAGCAAGGTGGGGGCAGTGCGGACAAGGCGGAAGAGGAAGAAGTGGAAAGTGAAATAACAGGCTCGGCGGAGGAGGGAAGCCAGGGGGTCTCGGAAAGCGTCACGGACCTGACCGAGGAGAAGAGTTGATGGACGGAGCATTTAACAGAGGGAAACGAAATTGGCGTGCTCGGGATGCTGTGAGTAGGATGAAGTTGCACGGGACAGAATTGAAAGATACGCAAGACGTATCTCATTTCTTCCCCGCTGAGTAGTGCGCACCACGCACAGCGCGGTGGCCCCAAAAGTGTTTTTTTTTTTCTTTCTTTCCCTTTCTGGATCGAAGTGACAATCAGTGCTTTGCACCCTTTCTTGAGGGCAGGCGCCACGCTGCATGCGAAATGAGCTGCTTCCCCATTTTCCTGCTCACTTTTTCATTTTTTAAAATTTAGAGTTTTGTCCTTAATTAGTCGTTTCCTCTCGTATGCGCTAATTCTCTTTGAAAAACGCCGTGCCATCCGCGCACTGGCATGTATAGAAAAGAGAACTTTAAAAATGGAGGAGGTTCGCCCCCCGGCTGCTGCTGCCAGCTAGCGGTGGTGAGGGGGCAACTTCGCAGGGACTTTGCGGTGGGGAAGCTTCCTTTAAAAGGCGGATATAATAGGGCAAAGGAGTGCAAGCAGCACATCGCATTCAGCATCGTGTAGGGTAGCATTATAGCGGCAAGACGGTTTGCAAACAGCCACTCGCATCATCCGGCCGCTCCCTCACCAATCGGCGCGCAGGGCACTGATCTGCTCCTGAACGTTAGCCATATCCTTCTTAATTTTGGCTCTCCTGTAAAATATGGGGCAGTCTCTATTCATGCAGATGACCTCAGCGTGGAGGTTCCCCTGGCATCGTTGGCACTCAGTCCAGAGTTGGAAAAACTCAGTCTGTTTTGTTCTGAAATGATTAATTTTCTGCATGTAGATGGAAAACTCCTTGTTGGATTTGCAGTGATTGCAAAGAGGGGGTTTCTTAATGGAGCTGTTACAGCCGATGCATCTCACTGCTTTTTGTAAGAACTTCGAAAGAGCCGTCTGGCTGGACGTTAAAATGGTTTTGGATCTTGTGTGTTCACCACAGAAAAGAGAGTTTGAGTCCTTCAGAATAACTCCGAAGATTCTTGACAGTGTGTTTTTAATTGCATCTAGGTAGTGGTTGTAATCGATGGCTAGGTTATTGTCTAGGACGTAGAGTGGGTCCTCTGCTCGTTCGTGCTGTGCTTGTCCTTTAATCCCTTTGACAATAATGTAGCTGACTCGATCTCCTACATTGGGGGCGGTGGCGCTGTCTCTTTGCCTTAACTTCTTCGCCAACTCTACGTGTGGGAGTCGAGTTTCGTAGTCCGTCTTTCCCAAAGATTTGGTTACGACGAGGAGACTCATGTCGATGTTATTTGTTAAGAGTTCCTTAATTTTGCTCTTTGTATATTCTATGGCACTGTCGACATTTTTCTCGATCAGCAGTTTGTGCAAAACCGTTTCCATCATTTGTTGGATCAGAATGCAGAAGTCTCTCCTAACCGTTTCGATTCCTTTGCAGTCCATTTTGTCGTGCTTCTCCGGGGTGGTATAGAGGAGTCCGGCATACCTCTTCTTGTTGAGTAGAAGGTAGGGGCAATAGACTTTTTCAAATTCTAGCTTTATGGGGTGGAGGAACTCTTTGCTTATCCTTTGCGCGGCGTCTTTTCCTAAATCCATTGCCTCAGCAATGCTGCTGGTGCCAAATTTTACCATAACTGAGTCTGTGTCTCCATAGATCACCGTAGAGTTGTGTTCATATCCGTTGCTTTTATTGTAGTATTTCTCCACGGTTTCTTTCGTCTTATCAATCATGCATCTTCCCAGAGTCGTAATAGACACTGCGACTTCTAGACAAGGGAGCTGTCCCCCCGAGGCAGCGCCGGTGTATCCATATACGGAGTTGGCCGAAATTTTGAGTGCTAGCTGTCTTCCGTTGAGTACCATCTTAGTAATTTTGTTCTGTTCATTTTTGATGAGAAGTTTGACTTTTTTTCTTGCATCTATTAATTCTTCTACGATTAGGGGGAGGATTCCTTTCTTGACCGATCCTTTCACAAATTTGATGTTGCTTCTTCCTTGAATGGAGGTGACCTCTTCCTCTTTGAGGCCTTCGATGTCTGAGTTGTCCTTCACCAATGTGGAGTAGCACAGATTGTGTGCTATCATGATAGATGGGTATAAGGAAGCAAAATCGAGCGTAGAAATGGGTTCTTTATAGTACCCTTTTATGGGTTCCAGGACGGTAGCTCCTTCGTACTTCTCATTGCTACCAAATTTAATATACGTACTAGGGATGACATAATTCAATTCTTTGCATTTGCGGTAAAGCTGGGAGGTGACTTTGATCTGTTGGCCTCTCGTAAGGAGGTAGACGAACGGTGTCCCAGTCACTCTTGCCATTTCGACGTAGTTATAAATGAAGAGCAGCTTATCTATTAGGCGGAGAGGAAGAATGCCGTCTTTTATGCAATATGTAGCTATTCTCTTTCTTGACTCGGGACTCTCATTCTGCAGATCATTCATAATGCTGTAGTGGACGTCTTCCTTCTGCTCCTTCAAGAATTCGAAGGAGACATAATTGAGAGTGTACGATTTTAGCTTGTAGTCTCTCTTTATAAGATCGTAGACGTCGAACTGGATCCTCCCATTGATGTTTATCTCTTTCGTCTCATGGGTCCCAAACTGTTTGGAGGAGAAGTTGGACTCCTTCACAACACTGCTGATGTTTTTTATTCTGCCCAACATTTTTAACTTCTTCAAATTGAGAGCAGTGCCTCTGTTTAGGATGTACGGGAGATCAAAGTTGATGATGTTGTAACCGGTCAAGAAATCGGGATCGAGTTTTGTGATGAATTCACTCCATGCATCTAGTAAAGTCTTCTCATCGTGAAACCATATGACGTTAGCACCAGGGATGCTGGCACACTCCTTAAGCGTGAAGATAAATTTAGAGCATTTTACAATGGGGTCTCCTTGAAAGTACAGAATGGAAGATATTTGTATTATGGGGTCGTTTGTCGCATCGGGGAACCCCTTTCCATCAAGCTTAATACACTCTATGTCGAAGGATAGAATTCTTAGTTTTGGGATCTGCTGGTACTCGTTCTGTAGAGGCATTGGATCTATATGTTCATACGATATATCTATTTCGAAGGAGCAGTTGGATATTTTTTTGTGTCTAGGTCGAATATAGAAGTGGTCTTTCTTGCAGAGCAGCCAAGAAGAACCCGTGATTTTCTTGTCAATTATGTAACGTAGAATGAAGGGCAAGTTAGCTTCGTAGACGATCCCACCGATGCTTTTTCCATTCACATTAGGAACACCTTCGAAAAATTTTTTCAAAGTAGGAACCATCTTAGGGAGGAGGACGGTGATCTTTAGGAAGTCTTTCTTTCCGTCTCGCTTATAATACATTAGACTCTCCGTGTGCACAATTTCGATATTGAGAATCTTCTTGTCATATATTTTGTATTGCCCGTTCGCATTAAGATTGTCATTCATCATGCACTGGAGCTTTAGCAAGTCCTCCTTGTCGAAGCCGCTCGGCATCTCTACATAGAAGTAGGGGAAAAAATTGTGCACGTTGACGAGCACGCTATACCCATCATTCGTCACGGTGTAAATGCGGATCACCGGCACGAAGACGTAATTCTTCTCATTGTTCTGAAACAACGTTCGGTAAAAAGAAAACATGTCGGTTAGGACGCTTCCATTAGGGGTCCCATCATTCGTGAAAACCATGCTCTTGAAGATGTTGTCTACTGTGTATTCTATGTCTATCTGGAAAAGGATCAAATCGCTCTGGTTGGACGCGTGAATGAGCCTGTTCGAGTCATAAGGACTCGGCCTCTCATACGTCGAGAGGAGCTGATTAAACTCGTCGATCACAACATTTTCGGGGAGTTGGTTGTTCTTCTCCTTTTTCAGCTTCTCGTACAGCATCCCGTACGGGATGACGCTCGTGAAGGGGCACTTCTTCATGCCCTCCATGAGGGGGATTGGCGGTACGAAAGGGGAGCGATTAGGGTTGATGGTGCTCTTTGCGTGGGAGACTCCTACTTCTACAACTTCCTCGCACGATGTGTGTAATTCCTGTGGGCACACGGGGGGTCTGTTTTGTTTGACCGTTCAACGGTAGGCGCTCCTCGGCCACATGTGGGGCCGGACGGGGAGCAGAATTCGTGTTTTCTCCCAAGCGTTCGCAGGGCAGCCACGAATTGGGACAGTGAAAAGGAGGGGTGGATCCCCTGGCGTTTCATTCTGTTGGCACTACTTTCGCATGATCACCTTATCATCTTCGTCGCCATAACACATCCAGCGTGTGGCAAATGAGTTAGGCGCAAGAAAAGGGGCACGCAGATGAGAGGATGTTAACCTTCTTTTTCCTCCCTTGGTTCACTATATATCCTTGTTTCACTTTTCGAAAAGCGTCATTTAAAAAAGAAGGGAGTGTTTCCTCAATTGGGGAAGTGGCATAAGGAGAAAGGAGAAGCGGCGTTGGATGGGAGGGGCTGTTTTTTGTGCTCGAGGAAAAAAAAAAAAACGCAGAAGGGGAATGTTTTTTTTTTTTTTTTTTTTTTTTTTTTTTTTTTTCTTTAATTGGTTCTCTTGAAGAAAGGGGCAAGCACAGCGCGATACACATACTATCACAGGAACGTCTACGGGGGGTGTCGTGGGGGCGGACCACCGAGGATTATCAATCGACGAACAGTGGAAAGGTAGCTGGTGAAAGATCACCGCACAGTTCCTTTACTTGGATAACCTTCCCCTTTCGCGAAAGTGCATGTGCAATTTTTTTTTTTTCTGTCTCATCTATTTTTATATGGAAGTGCGCAAAGGGACCTTTGGGACATATGGGCAGAGAATTTGAAGAATCTCCCCCGTTCGACAAGATCCAGAAGAGATGCAAAGAAGATGATGCGCGGATGGGACTCAACCTATGTGTCCGTGTGGTTAGCCTTTCGTGCAGATGTTCACAAGGAAGATGAACATCCCCCCATGATTACCCATGACAGAGGTGATTTCTTCTTCTGCCCCTGCTGCGTGTAATCCGCTTGCAGCTTCTCAACAAGGGGAGGAAGATGCTAATGCCAGGATCGTTCAAAGTGAAATGGACGAAGAGATGAATCTTCTCACCGTTAATGTGTACGGAATGGAACCCGCGCAGGGGAGCCTGCTTTTGAAGATTTCCCTTTTGTCGTAATAAATGTATGGATTTGCACGTTAAGGAAAACGAAAGAAAAGGGAACAAAAATCAGGACTCACTGATAGGGCGCCTTCCCCCGTTGTACCTCATTCCGCTTTAAACTACCTCCAAGGAAGTGCTCCTTCTATTTCGTGTCCCTTTTCCGTTATTTACGCGACATGCTTATTCGCCATTCCAAGGAGACCCAGCTGAGGGAGTTCCCATTTGGGCATGTTTTATGGGAGGGGCATATCCAGAGCGGAGTTTTCGCAGGGGGGGGTTCAAAAAGGAATGTTCCAAAAGGGAGGTTTCAACAAGGAAGACTTCCAAAAGGGAGGTTTACAAGGGGGGGGGGGTTACCAGGAGTGTATGATTTCGTGCGAATATACGATGGGGAGGGCACAGAAGGTTCACTTATGTGTGGATTTTTATTTTCTTCCTTTTCTTTTTACAAATTGCCTTTCGCAGCATGTGGCTGCTTATCAGTGTTCTCCTTTTTGCGAATAGCAATAGTGGTGACCCCTTTTTCGGAGGTGGACATGCAAAAAGGAGAGATGCAATTCGTGGGTGTCCGCATGCATCTGAGCACGCATAAGCAAAGCGATGCAGTGTCTGTTTAAGCTCCTTTGGATAATTCGAGGAAAAGGATCTATACGAGGCGTGATGGAGGGACTTCCCCTCGGTTGCAACAGATGACGGATGACACGTCTAGCAGCTGGTATGCTATCTGTGTACGCATGATGAGTTAAGAAAAAATGACGACCGTGTTGATGACAGGGAGGATGCAGATCACAACGATGGTAATGGTCCGTTTTTTGTTCATTTATGTTTTCCTATGGCGAGATCTTCTCTAAGGGGCCCCCCTGCGCGCTGCATGCATATGTTCGGTAAATTGTGCAAGGGGGCATTTTTGCGCCTCGCGGTGTTGCATTTATGCTAAAAGAAGATTATTTTGACGAGGAAATATTTCCCTTTTCACATACCTTTCCGTTAACCTTCCGTTATTTCACAGAAGGATGTACCTAGGTACCTATATAAGTTTTTGCATGCGCAGACTGAGGCTTGTTCTGTTCGTCTGCTATTTTTTTTTTTCTCTTCTTTTTTTCGCAATGAAGGGAACTCAGTTCAACGTGTGTCCACTTCCCTCGCAGCATTTGACATGTGGAATGAGGGGCATTCGCGTTATGTCGCTTCCATAGCGCCGCTGCTGCTGTTGATCGTTCAAGAAAAACATGACCACATCGATGACGATCGAAAGGGGAGTAACACTTCTTTTGTGTAAATGCAAATGTGCATGCAGTTTAGCCACTCCTGTGCAGTGAGGAGAGGCCATGAATTGGGCGTAAGAATGCTGATGAAATGTTTCCTAGGAGAGTCACTGAATGGTGGGGTGAAATTCACCTGACCGTGCATGCAAAATGGAGAAAAAAAAAAAATAAAATTGACGCGCTATCGGATGAGCATACGACGATATGGGGACATCAACAGATTAGCCAGGTGATGGGGGGGAAGAAGAAAAAAACAGAAAGACCCCTTCTCTCGCTTGTCTTTAGGCAAAATTGGCAAACCACAAATACATTGAGGAGAACTGCATGCGCGAAAAAGCCGCATGTCACTTGAAAA
Source organism: Plasmodium inui San Antonio 1 (assembly GCF_000524495.1). Classification (NCBI taxonomy): domain Eukaryota; phylum Apicomplexa; class Aconoidasida; order Haemosporida; family Plasmodiidae; genus Plasmodium; species Plasmodium inui. The sequence continues at coordinate 142,833 of NW_008481861.1, forward strand.
TACGAAAAGACGAACGGCATGTTTTAGTGGTTCTACACCAGTTGCACATGCGCTGTTCGCCAAATTGCCAAAATTATTGGGGGGAAAGGGCCCCCCCCCTCTCTTCATTTCACCGTTCCTCAGGAAATGTGGTCTCATCTGAGAATCTCTCCCCCAGGCGCCACCACATGGAGCTAAATATATATGCCTATCCTCGGTTGTTCTGCTCTTGCGTCTATGCACACCCTGCATGTGCTTCTGCCTCCTTGCGCGCTTATCTGGGTTGCATTTAGTGGTGTCGCAGTGGTCCCCCTCCTTTTGGACGCGGCTTCGCTGCGCCCCGTCGTTCTGTTTGCTTCGTATTTTGCATTCTTGGCTTGAGTTGCTCTTTTAAATGGGGCGCAGAAGATGAGTCCCAAAAGTGAAATTAAAATAAAATCAAAAAAAGAAAAGAAAACAGAGAAGAATAATAAAAAAAAATAAAAATAAAGAATAAAATTAAAATAAAATTAAAAATTACAAATTAAAAAATTAAAAACAACTTAAGAACATATTAAGAACAGATTAAGAACAACTTAAGAACAGATTAAGAGCAAATTAAAAACAATTAAGGCAACTTAAGAAGCCAGTTATGTCGAATTAAATCGAATTAAATCCAAGTTGAATTAAAAGAGAAATTCGCTCGTTTTTCCCATTTTTTCATCCCTTCCATGCTTTCTCATTTGCCCAGTTTGTTGATTTCTCATTGCATTTGTTCTGCTTTGTCTGCAACCGGACTTTTCGATCTCCACTTTTTCCCACAAAACGGAGGATTACCTTGACGTTGGCTCTCATTTTTCTGAATTTTTTTCCAAAAGAGTTTTGTATACCAAGGTGTAACCTTGAAGAAGGACATATCCCCCCTGCCGATTTCGATTTTTCCTTCAAGCGTCCCCCTGTTGGAATAAGGGCATTGCTTTGTCATTGAAGGGATAGACAGAACCGAAGCGGCTGAAGCGACCCCTCTACACATAACAGAAGCATAAGAAGCACGCACATTTTTGGCCCCCCACCCCTTTACCACGGTGAAAACGAAAATGAAGCTTACCAAATTGTTCGTCCTTTTCGCCATTTTACCCATTGTATCCTTGCTAGGAAAAGAGCAAGTGGCTGCCGTCTTTGAAAATGATAAGCTTCAGAAGGAAGACCTCGATATCGACGGCAGAATTAAGAAACTTTTACGGAAGAAAAAATTAATAAAGATATCCCTAATTGCGGCGATGGTACTTGCTGCGGGGGGAATACTCGGTGGATTGGGCTATGGCATCGTGAGATATCGCAAAAAAGGAGAAATGGACAGCGATGATGAGCCATTTGTAGAGCTCGTTGATCCAGTTCAAGGTTCGCCAGAGGCAACCCACTCTAGAATGACGTCGACCACAGGAGATCCCCAAGTCACAGTAACTATCGAGAGGTCATACACAGAAGTACCACCCTCCCCAGCCGATCTCGAAATGGAAGATATTGATGGGGATACAGGTGAGCATTTGCGGCATTGATTCTTTGATAAGTAATACAAAACGAATGTTATGAGCTTCCTCATTATCTGAAGCGTATTGTTTACGCCGCGGGTATGTGTGTGCCTGTGTGGATAATGGGAGGTTACTATTCTTGGACCCATTGGTAAAGAAAAGAAAGGACGATGGTGATAAATAGAAGATAAACAACGCTTCACATTATCCCTACTTCAATTTTTTTTTCTTTCCTTTTTGTGAGGCTGCCAATTAGTTTGGATTACTTGTTCTTATTACTCCTTTGTACAATTACCACTATGTTTATATTTTTTTTTTTTTTAAAAAACTTCAGGACAAGGGGTGGATCCATTTGTGGATGAGACTGGCCAAGACGCAGCTGAGGAGATACCGGATGAGATAGGTGAGGAGGCAGTGGAATGACATGCACAGAGAACAAGCACACAAGAAAGGTGCAGATACATCCGCGTGGAAGAAGAAAAAAAAAAGTAAACATAAATACATTAGACTTGAGGGCAACCTTTTCCGGTTTTCCCCGGGCGAAGAAACAGCAAAGAGGCAGAAAAGAAAGAGGTGCAGTGATGGATATGGATGGGCCAAACTTGTGACTTACTCCCCCCCGCCGTGTACCATTCGACGAAGCGTCCATCGTAGAATAACCAAACGTGGAGAATAAATGGTCTAGAGAGAAAAAAAAAAATAATAAAATAAAATAACATTTCGACATGTCAGAGATATACCTTTAAGGAAGGAAAACACCTGTTTGCGTGTGCATCGCAGGACCACCTTTGGTGTCTTTTCGCGATTTTACCAATTTGAAGAGAAAGAACTGCACCAAGGAAAGAAATATGTACAGATAGATGGGCAATAGACCGACGCGGCTACATTGACACACCTGCCCTCACTGCCTGGCGCATGTTCCGCTTTGACGCACCTTGAATCCTGTGGCCTGCGGGCTGTTACTCTTACAGAGAAAACATTTTGAAGAGAAACGAAGTTTTTTTTGCATTTCGGTGAAGTGAGGCCGGCGGTTCCACACTTCCGGGGGGTTAAGCCATGTGTGCGACAAGTTAGGCGATTGCCCCGATGTGTGGACGCTTGTCCGCGTGACTGCTGTTTTGTTTCACCCCCTCCCCATTTTTGTAACATTTTTCTACATGTTTGTAACATTTTTGTGATCGTCCGTTATCCCGTCTATATGTATTTCCACAAGTACGTTCATATAGATACCATGCTCGTTTTTTTCTTTTTTTTTTTTCACCTTTTTTATTTTACGCTCGTGCGCCATGAATTAGCAGCGAACATAAAGACAGCTTTAGAGAGCGCATAAATGAAAGGTGTACCCAAAAAAGGGGAAGTACAGGGACCAAGGGGGCTCCGCTGAGGTTATCACAAAAAAAAAATATGTCGTTCAAAGTGGAGATACAAGATGATTGGTCACTGCATCTCTTCTGTTCAGGTCAAATTAAAAGGAAACCCTGATCTGTTGCATGGTATGGTTCTTCTCTCCAATGGCATGGCAGCACAAAATGAGATCAGAGGATGCGTCCATGTTTTGTGGGTAGGGGAGTACCCTATCGTGAGAAAATAGCAGCAAGGGTAATAAATCAAAATTCGTGTTGTGCCGTTTCTAACTGGTTACATCTAAACATTGAAAGTTGGCGAAGCGAGGAAAAAAGCACTCGATTTCCTCTGTTCTCAATTTGGATGAATGGGAAAAAAAAAAGGAGAGTTGCATTTTGCTATTCAATGGAAAACTAATTAAAAAAAAAAAGAAGAGAGAAAAGAAAAAAAAGAAAAAAAGTAAAGGCTTAATTCCCACGACGTTGTTGGGAAGATAAAGAGGAGAATGTTAGAGTCTCGCTTGATGTATAAGTTATATTGGCCGAGAAATTCTTCCCGTTTTGGAATAGCATCTCATGCGGAAAGCTCGCCGAGGGTCGCTAATTGTACCATGGTGGAGGACTATACCGTGGGATGAATATAACGACGAAAGGTGACTGCTGCGAAGGAATGAGAAAGGCGGAAGCGCACTCGAGAAAGATGAGCGGCTTCCTTTTTTTTTTTTTTTTTTTTCCTTCGTGGGGTGGCTGTCCTTAGAAATGCGTCACTGTGTACATGTCGATGCACGGCGAGTTGTTCGTTTTTAAATTTTAATTTGACCTTCTCACCACAAGTTCGGCATGCAGCAGTCCTGACACTTCATTATTTATTTTATTTATTTATTTTTATTTTTTTTTTTTAACGCTGGGAAATCATCCCACTAGAGGAAGAGGAACAGAGTTGAAATAAATCGCAACATAATAGAAAACGTGCTAAGAGGAAAAAAAAAGAAAAAAAAAAAAACCTAAGTGGGGAAAAAACAAAACAATCGGTGTCCCCTTAGCGAAGATTCTATGCGGACGAAGCGTCAGCCTAAGGCTTGTTCAGGTCGATCCAGTGTCCTCCTTCTTGGATGCGGAAAGCCGGGGCCTGCTCGAGGACATTTTCCACCGCAAGCGCTCACAGGGATTGCTTCCTCGTACAGATGCAACTATGCATAAGCGGGTGAAGTAGTGGTCATGGAGGCGTCGTCAGAAGGGAAATATACATAGGAACGCTCGCCATACGTGCTTACATACGTCGTTAAATACGTCATTACATACGTGCGCGGCACCGGCTGTGGACAGCCCCCCGTGGGAGACCCACTTTATGCAGCCGAGGAGAGGAACTTCTTCCCCGGAATGGCATCCGACGCGTCAGCAGATGAAGAAACAAACAGCTACCGACATAGATAAATGCGTCGTTAGGTGCCTATTGACGTGTATATTCTGCCCTCTCAGCCTGTCAGAAGCATGAAAATTCGCTTCCGCGCCAAGTGCGCGTCTGGCAGCAGGAAGGACTTGACGCCAAGTCGCCTGCTCCCCCTGTTCAACGTTATTCTATTCTTACTCTTCTATGTGTTTCTCCAGGTGGGTGAAAGTGAGGTGGGGCTTAAATATATTGCCACCCCGTCTATATGGCTTCCCTCTCTGTGCAGTCAATTATGCTTTCTTCGAGCTCGCGGGGGTATAATGGAACGCGCTTTACAAGAAAGACCCCCCTTTTTGGTTCCCCCCCCATTTTTGCAGGATGAGATACTGTTCGAGGGTGCAACCGGTGGGAAGACGCATCAAATGGTGACGCACAGAATGATGTCTCATCCAATCGGGACGTATGGATTGGTGACCCACAACATGAGAAACTTGCACGACATGCCTGGGAATATAACAAGAGGTTTCATGGACGGAGAGATGAGGCAGTGGGTAACAAATGAATATGAGTCGTCGCAGAAATTGAAAGGAAAAAATGGGCAGTCGGACGATCTATCCAATGGAGGAATGAATGGTGCAGTGTTATTGATGAGCAAATTGAGTCCAAAATATTTAAGAAAACTGGTGGGAGATGTGTATTACAACAAAATTAATCAGTTACCAAAAGATATAAGACCTAATGATCTGTTTTTGATATGGAATGACATTTATAGAATGGAGAAAAATGAGTTTTCTATTGTGGAGGAGGACCTCTGGCTTGCCTGTTGCCAGTTGGCTGAAGAGAACAGGATTTCAAGACAAAGCAAAACAAACGAATGGCTCAGAGTTTATAAAGACATATCTCATGACCTGATGGAAAAGGAACTGAACGATTTTAACGATTTGCTAATTTTTATAAGTCATGGCTCTTTTACGAAGCTCGACTTTACTCTCTTCATATATTACAAGACCATTTCGTGGCGGACGTTCAGGGAAGCCCTCTATAGGAAGTGGGTGAAAGTTCTGGTTCGCAACTTTGAGGCCTACAGAAGGTAACTGCAAAGAGGTTTCCGAGCAAAGAAATAGGAAAGGTGGCTATAGGGGGCCATCTCACGACATCATTGGGTGAATCTTTCTCTTCTGCGAGGAACCATTTCGCTAATGGGTTATTCCGCTGTTATCTCTGGTTATGTTATTTGCGGACTTGAAGAAATATTTGGAAGTATACCCGCCTGATAAGGGACCACACGCAGGGGTAGAGAAAACCCCCTCGTCCAAGTGCCCACACAAAAAAGTTAATAACGACCTTGTTTATTTTAGCAATCCCATTTGCCAACTCCCCAATTGGGGGCGTGAAGCAGCGGGAGAGAGGACAACTCGACACCCGCGAAAAGTAAATTATCCATCTTCCTTTTTTTTTTTTTCTCTTTTGTATGCGATGAGTATGAATTTGTATTTTTATTTTTATTTTTTTGTTTAACGAGATCCATTTTTGGTGCAGTTTGTCTTTGCAATGTGTCTCAAGTGGGGGAATTACCCCACCAAGTTGTTCTTTGCGTAGGACGGCGTTTCTAGAGTTTGTTCCGTTTGGAAGAACAAGTCGCACAATGCGTGTGGTTGGATAGACGTTCCTATTTCGAGGCAGAGGTGGCATGAAAGGAAGGGGGACCCTGCACCCACGCGTCTCTTTAAAAGGGATAAGAGAAGGATAGCAACAATATTGATTGCGACTCCTATGTGTTGGTTGCGAAGGTCTGGCATAGCATGGGGTAGCCTCTTCTAAGTATGATAATCTGTGTCGAATTAGGTCACCCTTTATGTGATTATTTCTTGCTTTTTCTAAAATGGCATATCATATACCTTTGCGTAGGGAGCGGAAATGCCGGCTCTCCCCTCGCGGGGTTCTGGGCAATTTTTGCAAAAAAGAAAAAAAAAAAAAAGAAATGTCCTCCTCTAAGATGGTGCTGCACAGCGTGAGGAAGTGCCAGAAGAAGGGGCAGAGATGCCCCCAATTATGCTGGGTTGGGCATGGTATATACTTTTCGGTTGCTTGT
>NW_008481861.1:149758-164435 GCF_000524495.1 Plasmodium inui San Antonio 1
TCCTTTTCCGCTTGACTCCACCACAATATATACCATTGAACAGGAAGAAGAAGCGCCCATTTGGCATGGTAATAACTAATTTATCCGTAAGCTTATTCTTTCTGACATAGTAGAATTTTTGCCTCTTTTTTTGTACCTACAGGAGAGCATTCTATAGTTTATGAATAGGTGAAAAACGCGGTGTTGTTTTATGTGAACATTTGATCAGCTAATATTTGAGGCCGAGGCATCAGCCCATCCTCCCCCCTGACATAATTCGATACGTAACCTGGTGGCTTCGTCACCGCCACGGTGGCATTTCACTTGGAAGAGCATCTTCTACGAATGTTTAGCAGTTTTTTCTTTTTTGCTTTTTTTTTTGGCACTGCTTTGGCATTTTCTGTTTCCCTTTTTGCATTTTTTTTTGCGACATGTTCTGTTAATTGCGTCGAAATTTTGTTGGAAAAAGAAAAGAACTATGGCATGGAGGAGGCGCATTAATCTCCAAAAATTGGAGCAGCGCGTTCATCTGCCATGCGTAGCACATATATATATATATATACTTTTTTATGTATGGCCTCTGCTACCGCCGCTCACGAGACGCGTGTCCACTGGCTGAAGCGGCGGCCACAGAGTTGAAGCCTTTCGTGACGCCCCGTCTGTTGTAGAGACGGCAAAGCGGTGAACACCTTTTTGGCGGGTTTTCCCCAATTGCATACCATTCTATATGTTCAGGGATTGTATCATACATATGTGGATATTCACTTAAGTGAGTTTTTTTTTTTTTGATTCCTTTGAGACAATTGCAGGAATTGTTGGTTGATTTATATGCACCGTGGGTCTGCGCGTGCCCTGATTGGTTTCGCGAGGCCCACATCTTCATATGAATCTGCCTCTTCCCCCGGTGAATTCTTACTGGCCAATTCAATCCGCTTGTACTTTCACATATGTGTATCATGTATGTTTGTATATGCGCACGTAGGGAATGCTCTTTATTGGTGCCTACTGCTGTACTTTGGGCCTTTCCCCTTTGAGGTTTTCTTTTTCTACGTATTTCTATTTATGTATTCTTATTTATGTATTTTTTTTTTTTTTTTTCATTCCGAGGTTAGGTAGCCATTTGGCTTAGTGCACCCTCTTTAGCCGTAGAGCAGTACTTGACCAACTGGTTAAGCTATCAAACCACTGTCCAACCCCGGGGAGCCACCGCTATCTCGTGTTCTATATGTACATGTATGTATTTATTTATATGTGGGGCCCATTTTTTAATTTTCCCCCCTCTGTTCTTCCTTCTTTTGTGAACACTTTTGACCCTCCTTCCTGTCGGGAGCAGCGATAGGTTGTTCACATCGTGCCGGACCATCCCCCATCCGGATTTCCCAATGGCGGATGTTATGTGGAAAAAAGGTTCCAAGTCCTCTGAGGAGGAAAGGAGGAAGAAGGGACAGCTAAATTTGTGCATTTCTGGCCGAATTGGAAGTGGGTGTGGAGGCAGAGCTTCCGTTTCCGCACGTGTGGGATTTTTCTTTTGTTGCTTCTTTTGCCTGGTCTGCCGAGTAAGTGGAAAAATTCAAGATGTAGCGGCATGTAACTGTATGCTGCGGGGAGGAACGTTCCAAGAGGCACCCTTTGCATGGATCCATGTTTATTTGTTTCTCCCTTTTTGCTTCCCCTTCGTAGTGGCTGATGACAGCAGATGGTCCAAGATATAACCCCGAATGGAGACCCACCCAATGGAAATGCTCTCAATGGAAATCCTCCGCATGTTGCCCAAGAAACCTCTCCGAAGTAATTTTACGCAGCTTAGAGGAGTACATTGACTCAAATGACATGAAGCTGCTGGAGAGGAAGAGGCACTTGAGGGCCCCCCCCATAAGCAGCACGCCGAAGAAGGAAGAGGAGATGATATCGCCGAGGAAGGAGAATGAAAAGAGTATCAACGGAGAGGGTAGAGATATAGGAAGCATTGAGAGCAGCGACGCAGAGACAGAGGAGGAGGATGAAGACAACATAGAGAGCGAACTGCAATATGAGAACAAACAGGGAGAAGAGCTAACGGAACAGCAATTTCACAGAATGGTCGGAAAGTTACGTGGCTACATCGACCTAGAGGACATGTATGCCCTTTGGAACTATGTGCATACGAATGGAAAAAAAAAATACTTGAGTTTGAAAGAGGAGCTCTTGAAGGACTGCAAAAATATGTCCGCAAGATACAACATCCCAGAGGAGTTTACAGTAAAGGTGTGGAGAGAAGCTTACCTCCACTTTAAGGATGAGTTCCTCAAAAAGGAAAGAGAAGATTACATGGACTTAAAAGTTTTTATTGATGCGGGATGTAACGTTCGCTGGGAATATATTGCTTTTATTATTGACAAATATGAATCCTGGGATGTTCTTATGGACACGGCGATACACGACTGGAAGAAGTCACTCTCCAGGAGCTTCGAAAAATATGTGGAGGATGCGCAAGAGAAGGAAATTGAGAAAAACCCCAAGACTGGCGCCAAGGTTTCCTGCATTAACAAGTACAATGAGGAGAACAAAATAATGCTCAGCGGGATCTTTCTATGATGACTGCGTCTTGTGAGGGGGAAGAAGGGTTGACCTGGGTCGTCCGCTTGTCATATTTTTTCCCGTGATTTTTTCGTGACCCTTTTCTGTGTTGTAGGTGTGCATTTCGTGTGTTTTTCGACATGGGTCAGGCTTCCCCAGCACGTCGCTAAGCCTATGCCGAGTGTTTTTTTTTTTTTTTTTTGTACACCTAACCGTTTGTCACGTTACCAACCCGCAAAAAGAAAAAAAAAAAAAAACAAAGAAAAGAGAAGGAAAGAACAGAGCCGTGCCCCCGCGGATGTGACCCCGCCCCTACCAAATACACGCGACATGCCTGCATTACACGTGCTCGTCTCATCGGGGGGTGTCCCTTTGCATAGGGCACTTTGTTTCGCGGCACGGCACACGTCACCTAGTATGTCATCATACAGAGATAGCACTGAATGGAAAAAAAAGAAGCAGCTTCGTTCCCACAGTTGTGATGCTCATGGTTCATGGCAAATTGGAGTCCTTTTACCGGTGTGTGGTAAACACTTGCTTACCAGTTCTGTACCACGGGACATGCACAGATATGGGGTGTTTATATGCAATTACTCATGCCTAAAGAAAGTACCTATTTTTTAGAAATCGATGCCCTTCGTCGAAAGGGGAAAAGAAAAAAATGTGGAATTGTTTTTACAGCCATTGTGTCGATGTCTTCTATGAAAGAGGTTTCGCAAAAAATGCATGTGAACGCGTGAAGGTTTCCCTTTACAGGAAAGGGGTAAGCTGCATTAAACAGGCTAAATTGCATGCAAGGGTGACGTCTGGGGGGAGGTTTCTTTGTGCCAGTTTTGTTCATCCGTTTTTTCAAACCGTGAAATGGGTAATGTAACATTCGCTTTCCCCCTTTGAAAAAAGAAAGAAAAAAAAAAAAGAAAAGGCCAGATATTGTTAAGGGGGCAGTGGTAATTGAGAGAAAGAGTCAGCCACTTAAGCCTCCAAACCCGTTGGCAGCGCTTTTTTCGCACCCATTACGGGTGGTAGGCGTATGTCATTCTAGAATGTGATATTTGCGTTGGCCTATTTCTTTGGGGGAATAAAGAGACAGGGTAGTTATCTCAGGTGCAGCACTCCCCAAAAGGAGTTTTTTCTTTTTATATTTCATTTTGTTCGCAACAGTGACTTAAGTATCGAGTTTTATTTTTCCACACACTCTCTATAGACTATTTCTCAGTATCGTAGTGGGGAGTAGCGGTAAACGATTGCTAGCGGTATTTTTAATTTTATTTCTTTCTTGTCAGATGCGATTCACTAAGTACAACAAAGCGTTCACTTTTATGGTTCACTTTGTCCGTTCGATGCGACCGTTTTTTTTTTTCTCCTCTTTTTTTTTCTTTCTTTTTTTTCTCGCTCGCTCCAGTAGATTTTAATAGGAGAGTATTAGCCGTGTCTCACTGCCTGCAAGGTGATCTTCTCTTTTTTCTGAATTTTCGAAATAGGGTGGCTAACAGAAGAAGGGCTTCTGAATTCGGTGCAAATGTGCGTGATGCGTACGAGGAATCACAAGGTCCGCGACAGAGCATAGATGGATGGGACAACGGAGAGGGGAAGGAAGATAGAGTGCATAGGGTGGGTAAAATTAAGACACCAGGACAGTAAACAGGAAGGTAGCCATCTTCACTACCCCCCCTGAGGTGAAGAACGAATCAGGGACGCCAGAAGCGGAAGCAATTTTTCAGTTGTACCCCTATACAGGGCACTCCTCTGGGGTTGTGTGCCTTTTTTTGTTCCAAGTAGGCAATTTTGGATCGAACAGGACGCCCGCGCATGCGGGAATATGTGTTTGAAGATGGACATGTGCACACATGGACGCATACATATATATGTATTTTTTCTTTCGCATGGACGCTGGCTCCTTTTTGGAGACTGGCGGTGCGCCGCAGAAACGGGGTGACGAACCGATGGTGGAAAAAGGGCCTTAAACAAATGCAAGAAAAATTCGCCTTGCTCCTTCACAGAAATGACAGTGCATGGGGGAGTAACGTGGACGGGAGGGTCGAAAAGGGTGTACAGCAGCGGCGAGTTCTAGATGGATTGGATGAGAGAGCACGGCTCGGTTAGCAGCCTGAGGAGCGACGCGGCGAATAGCGTGCGGAGCCGCACACACGTGAGCGAGGTTGTGATGGAGAGTGACGTGTTGGGTGAAACTTCCCGTGGTGAAGAAAGTTTCATTATGGCTACCCAAGAAATGAGTGCCATCTTTGCCAGCGTGCACATGGAGGAAAGGAAGAAGTCAGTCCAAATACAAGAGAACCTAAAGAATTACTGCACAGAACTAGCTAATGACTGCAGAGTACGTGCACACTATGTACAAAAGCAATGTTCCGAGGTGCAAAGGGAAGCGACTGCTTCTTCTGTTCGTAAGGAGAAATCATATCTTCGTAATTTAAGGAAGCTGACGAAGAAGGGGTAGTTTCCTCGAAAAAGAATTTCAATGAACATTTTCGCCTACTAGATGCAATGGAAAGGACATCATGTGGCCACTTAGCAACATGTGGAGAAGCCATTTGTAGGAGAAAATGAAGAGTTATTGGCTAAACGGGGCAAATTCCATTGCATCCCGAACAGGCTTGAATTTGTTTTGAGCCTAAGCAGAAGGGGAAATGAGGGAAAGGAGGGGGGGTTAAGAAGCAGAATTCTAGTGGACTACCCAAATGGAAGTGCAGTTGTTTTGGAAGCATGTCAATCGGATCATTCACAAATGAATCCCTTCCTGTTATTGTGCAATTGGGGAATCGGCGCTACCAATCTTATGAATCCATTTTTTTTGTGTCACTTCTCTTTGGACGCTTGTTATAATTTTCTTTTTTTTTTTTATAACTGAACGATTGAATGCTTTTCTTGTCCTTCATCTATGTTGCAGATTGAACTTCAACCTATTTTTAGGTTTCTCCTTCTCATGATTCTAATCGTGGAAGCAGGAAAGAGGGAGGAAATGACCCCATAAGGATTTGATTCTTCGAGGGGGATGGTTTCTTGCATAAACACATGCATGGATAAGAACGCGAGGATAGTTTGCCGTACATGAGTGATCAGTCTTTTACAATTTCGTTTAGCCTATTCGGTCCAAGGCCTGGGGCTGTCTGGTGGGGAGGCGACGGGACGCAACGAAACGCAATGGGAACACAACGAAATACCACGCGTTTTTTTTAAACTAAAGGAGAGTGCATCGAATTTTTCTCACAGTTTAAAGAAAAAAAAAAAAATATACATACACATACGTACGTACATAATACATATCCGTGGCATGTACTCGTATAAACTAAGAAGTTATGCCATCGCACAGAGTGAGTCACATTTCTGGGCCGCACAATTTGAGGCATGCTTCACCATTCCGGTACCTCCGTGTACGAAGAACAGTTCTTCACAAACATGTTGCTATTTCTGCAGCCATCAGAGGGGGTATGTGAAAGGGGGGGGGAAAAATATAAAAATCACAAAGTAATAAAACTTCGAACGTAAAAATTAGAATAAATGTATTCTTGGGATTAGCATTTTCGGCTTTTATATTTCTATACAGGATTTTATTATTATTATTTTTTTTTTTTTTTCTGCCCTTTTAACTGAAAAAAAGAACTGTTCTAAAAAAAAAACAACTCCAGCAGCTAGTTTTTTTTTTTTTTTTCTTTTAAACACGATGTTTGTCAAAATGGCGCTCCGTTTGTCGTTTTTCAGATTCCTTAACTTTGCAACTCGTACTCTTTAGTAGTCACTTCTTTGGTAATTTTATTTTTGTGAACTGTTTAGAAACGCAGTAGAATCCATTTATTAAAACGTGAACCATCTTAGTGGCATTTTAGAGAATCCCATTTTCTGGTTCTGCTTTTTTATTTCAGTATAACATCCGCTTCCCCTATTTAGGATAACATTTTTAACTCCAAATCGCATCTTTGCTTTCTTTTTTCTGCAAAAAGTTATGTGCTTTTGGTAGTGGCCTGTCGTGTACGTACAGAGAGACGCGCTTTGTTTCAGTCCTATTAGCGTTAGAGTATAGCGACTGGAGAGGGAGAAAACAAGGGTCACTCAGTCCCCAAAGGACAGATTCAATGTGAACGTTCACCACGTCAACCATGTAGCGTGTTAGTGCGGTGAAGTGTCGCCCTCTCTGTGCCACGTTTGTGACTTTTTTTACGCCAAGATTGTCGCATTTTTCTATGCCACATTCTTCCCTTTATTTACCTACCCCCCACCAGTAGTCGTAACCCCCCAGAAATGGCACGCCCCGGTAGCAACAGGGGTGCTCCCCTCACGGATAGAGGTCTTCCCTCGAATAGAAGGCAGAGAAGGCACACATCCGAGAGTGGCTCCTTCGGACAGCAAGAATCGAAAGGCACGAAAATCGGCGTGAGCCTTAGCTTTGGAATTCTGGGGCTCCTCAACATGTTGTTGGTGACGTCCATGGTCCTCCTGGTACAGCAGGTGGGTGCGCTAGATAGACGAATCAACGGAACTGGTAGCTTTCCCGGTCCTACCCTTTCTGAGCTGTCCTTCTAAATGAATAACTTGCCTTTTTTTTTTTTTACCCTCGCCCTGCATGTAGGAAAAAGGCCTAAATGGACAATTGCTAAGTAGTAGCAAAGGGACCTGCACAGAATGGCGTCAAAGAAAACTAGCGGAATCTTATCCTAGGAGACCAATAAACGATGAAATCGACGAAGACGACGACATTGCTGACACGAGCAGCAGTCGTGGTAACTCTAAGCACGGCAGTGGGACTCATTTGGATGGGCATTTTAGAATGAACAATGGAAAAGCAGAGCATACAAAGAATGAAAATGCAATCGATTATGTGCATAACGATATAGCAGAGAGATACGAACTACCTGATTATGACACGATAAAGGAGAATGAAAGGAGAAAGAAGGAGGAATATGATAGCAACCCGTACGAAATGAAGGAAAATGAATTCATAAGAAGCATATCTGAGGATGAAGTTAATGAAACCATTGAGAGGTTAGAAGAATACGTAGATGTGAAGGAGATGTTTATCATTTGGAACTACGTCAATGGGTTTGAAAGAACAAAATACATCAACATGCAGAAAAATATCATTGAATACTGTGAAGATCTTGCTTCTACTTATAATGTTTCGAGAAAGACAAAGGCTGAACAATGGATTAAGGTTTATTACTACATGAAGGATGAGCTGTTTTACATGGAGAGAAAATTTTACAACAAGCTATACAACTTTCTCGAGCAAGGGTCGAGCTCCAAGAGACTCTTTGTGGAGTTCATTAATCTGACGAAACTCTCCTGGAGAAACTTCCGAAGGAGTGTGAACAGCACATGCATGGAGATGTTGAACTCGACCATGACAGGGGCTTGATCGGGAGGTGTGACGATGAGGAGTGTGCCCATGCAGCAGGGACCGTAAGCTCTGTTGAATCCTCCCCCTGACGCATCCAATTTGGAAGCTTAGCCAACAGAATCAGAGTAACCACCATTTAGGCATTCGCCATTCCTATGAGAGAGGGAAAGAACGGCGGGAATGTGGACCCGGGGTGATTCGGTTGACTCGGTTGATTCCGGTGATTCGCTTGACCTGGTCGTGTCCATCCACGCGCTTCGCTGCATTCACCAGATGAGTATAACTAAGATGAGAAAGAATAATTCATCCATCTGGAGTTTCTTTTTTTTTTTTCTTTTTTTATTTTAACTCCATTTGGTCCGCAATGATTAACACTTAATGAAATCACCAACTGGGTACGCAGCAGCTATTGCTTTTTCCCATTGTGGTGATGTGTGCCTGGGGGAGAAGTTCACTCGCACTAGCATTGCCCATCTGGGAGCTGTCTGAACGGGGTGTATCTATACATTGGAATGGGGTAGACAGAAAGTCGCAAAGGTGGTTCCTCGGGGTTGATTCCCATGGTCTGGTGTTTCGTCCTCTTTCGTCTTATCGACACAAAACGTTCTTAGTGCCGTTCCAAAGGGAAAGTGGAGATAGCATAATTTCAGAGTCCCCTTTCACTAGTTAATGTGAGCACATGTTTCATTCGTGAAAATTCGCAGGGGCGCCTCCCCTTAGGGGGAGTGATCCTGAGCGGAAGAGGTTAACCAATTCGTCCCTTCCGCGATTAACTCGGTCGATGTGTGTTCGCGAATGGTTTGAAAGTGGAACGAATCGGTGTGAAGCAGCGTCTGTATCTTCTCGCATAAGAGTTCTATCAATCAATCTGCGCGCATGTGCCCCTTTCCCCCCTTCGAAGTGATGCTTTGTCTTTTTTCCTCCTCCTTGGGACCAATTCTTCAGTGTGACAAAGACAGCAAAGGGAGTTCCTTTTCGGTTTTAAGAAGAAGGAAATGAAAAGAAAAACATCGCATAGAGTATAGAGTACATCCCCGAAATGTATGTTACGCGATAGTAAATGTGAAGATGTGGGGAAGGAATAGACGAATATGGGCGCTAGAGGGAGAGATGACAGAAAATAAAAAAAATAGAAACACCAAGAAAAAGAAAAAAAAAAAAAAGTCCATTTTGGTGGTATCTCCTATTCATAGATTAATTCTACAAAATGAATTTTCAATTTTTTTGAATGGAGGAAGAAGAATTATATGTGGGTTTCGAGTTGGGCGCGCGGGGGGAGGGCATACGCGAGTGAGAAACCCTACTGGGCGTCGGCCTGAATTTTAATACCGGCGCGGAATTAAGCAGTATTTTTTCTTTTTTTTCTCTTTGGCTTTTATTTATTCCTCCTAAGAAATGAGCAAAAAAATTGCGCAATTTTATTTTTGCGAAGTCTTTAACCATTGGAGATTTTTCTTTGTTTGATGGGCCTATTAGGAAGGCCAGGACATAATTTCTGCCAAACGGCAAAAAAAACAGAAAAAAATAAAAAAAAAAATTTGTAAAAAAGGGGGATACAAGAAGTATAGGCAAACGCGGCAAGTCAGGAAAGAAATTATGAAGGTAGTGCCAAGAAAAGTAGTGCCGAAAAAAAAAAAGCGGTTCTACTTCTACAATTCGCTCTTAAGTAGGTTGGTGTCCGTTCACGGGGCAACATGTTGTTAGGAAAATTTGATTTGTTGCTGTTTTTGTTTTTTCCACCACGTATAAAAGTGATGTATGCTTCTACGGGGGCATAGAAATCGAATCTGACAGAAGAAAGGGAATTATTAGGATGGAAGCAAAGAATATAGATTATGCAAAAAAAAAAAAAAAAAAAAAAGAAGAAGAAACAATTTAAGATGTATACTCGCATAGCGCGACATTATATGACATAGTATAGTACGTCTTCCCCCGCTCGGCTTATAGCGGCGCTTCATGATTTAGCGAAGATGTTTTGTTTTTGGGCTTTATTTATCTGCATATATATATTTCTGATTCTTCGCTAGTAACTGTCATGTTGGTTCTGCTCCAGTTCCACCCTCTGTTGTGACTACTTTTTCGCGCTGTTTGTTTCTTCATTTAGCATTGATCCCTTCCTTTAGCGGCTTTATTTCTGGACCGTCAGGGTTATCCCTCTTTTGTATTTCCGTCCACTTTGTTTTCATAGATTTTTATTTTTAGTCGCTACGGGTTTAGTGTCCTTTCGTCGCAGGCGTCCTGAAAGAGCAGCCTTTGTTCCGTTAATTGGTTGCTTAGCCGGTTTGTTGGTTCGTCATTTGGTCACTTGTTGTTTTTGCCGTTTTTTTTTTTCCTAGTTTTTTCTCTTGTCTTTATGTCCCTAGGTTTTGTAGCAAAACCATAGTGTTATCCCTTCTGTTTTCTTTTCTTGTAATCTTCGTTAACTTTGTTTTACTTGTTTTTTTTGGTTGTCCTTTGAGCACAAAGTTAGATTTTCTCCACACGCTGTACATGCCGTGCGTTGTACCAACGGTACGTGGCACTACAGCAGTATATAATATATATGCGTGAGCCTGCATAGGATTGGACAAGAAGAAAGGAATCGACCATCTCTTCTTTTACATAAGAGGCACAGTCGTGTAGCTTTTTTTTTGTTTTTTTTTCTGTTTTTTTTTTTTTTCTTACTCCACCAAGAGGAAGTTAACAGAACTGAGCGGTTTAATGATAATGCGAAGTGGTATTGATGAGCCATTCTTCAGAGAGAGTCCCCCAAAATTCGCCATTATGGAGGTGGATAATTCGATGGAAATGACTAATCAGCAAGGAAATCCCGGCAGCAGAAAAGGAATCAACAGATGCGACTCC
Source organism: Plasmodium inui San Antonio 1 (assembly GCF_000524495.1). NCBI lineage: Eukaryota > Apicomplexa > Aconoidasida > Haemosporida > Plasmodiidae > Plasmodium > Plasmodium inui. Next base: position 160,488 of record NW_008481861.1, read on the forward strand.
TCTTTGTTTCGCATTTTGAATATAGTGTTCATAGGATTGCTTTTCCTGGTGGTGGAGGTAAAATCCAGTCATGAAGTTCCGAGTGGAAATTGGGTGATGGAAGTGCGCAGCGCGTAATTCCTCAATCTAGTGGTTTCATAACTCACGGTGTAATCCTTCCTCTAAACATTTTGCACTCCACCCCTACACGCACCTGTCAGACTACCCATTTTACGACGGACGGAAAGACCCATGAAGAGGCAGATGAATGGACAGAGGGAAAGGCAAGGCGATTAGCTTGCCAGGATTCTTTTAAAGAACCCCCGGAAGAAAGGAGACCCGACAGGGTAGGAGAAAATGAAAATCTCTTCGACTCTTCAGTAATGGGACGTAACAATCTGAACGATAATTCAAGTCAGGCCATGTATGGATTGCCTCAGCGGCTGTGTATGTATAACGACTGCTTTATTAAAAACAGGAAGAAAAAAGGAAGAAGTGCCGACTTTACCAACGAAGGTGGTAGTAGTGTCGACATTCCGTGCATCTGTTGGGAGGATAGCACCACGACAGCATCGTCAGAACTAACTTCACAAGAGGCGCATGACCAAGTTGAATCGAGACGAAGTCGATTCATCCAGAAGGGATACTTTGAATATATAAATCATACACAAGAGTTATCGGAAACAGAATTCATAGAAAAAATTTCCACCCTAGGTGAATATGTAGATTCTGAAGAAATGAGTTCCATTTTTTATTATGTGCATACGAATGAAAGGAAAAAATATTTCGCTATGCAGGAAAATGTGATTACCCATTGGGAGAATCTATCTCACAATTACAACGTAAAGGAGGAGTTTAAAAAAGAGCAAATGAGAAGTTTGTATGAGGAGACGACGAACTTCTTTCTCTTTAAAGAGAGGCAATTCCTCAAAAGCTTTAGTACGTTTGTTCGTTTTGGAAAATATAAAACGAAGAAGTTTACTGATGTGCTTATTAGTTACAGGCGACTGTGTAAGGAATACAGGAGGATGGTGAGCAATTTTTGTAGTGCCAAAATGGACGCGCTGTTGAAGACATACTGGGAAGAGAACAGAGACGAGGCCTTGCAGATGCGCATTCAGTACTGAGAGGCTGGATGAGGAGCTGATTTGTGGCACTGCGGCGCAGCATGCATATTAGTGTTTGTCTCCCAGGAGAGTAACACACGCTCGAAGGTCAAGGAGAAAAAACTTCCTCACAAATTTTTATTCTTTCTTTTTTTATATGAACTGATATACGTATTATGTGCACACAACGTATCATAATTAAAATAACGATTAATTTCCAAGGATAATTTTTTTCTTTTCAAAAGATGGTGTTCCTCCATTTTTCCAAGTTTATCCAGTAGCAAGGGGGAGGGGGGCACAAAAAGGAGTGCGCGGTTTCTCTTTATTATAATGGCGCAGAAGAGGAAGTTGCCAAAAGGTTCTTGCCTGCGCCAGTTCACCTGCAGAATGAATGTGTATCCCCTTTTGTCGCCTTATCTGTCCGTTCTATTTGTCAGACTTCCCCTCTTCCTCCGGAGGTAGCTACTCAGCAGTGGTCTACTTTGGCACTGTGATCATATAGTGCCCTCGCGGAGTAATTCCTATTTCGGGAGAGGTAGGGCTAAACGCACTGGCCCCGAACCAGAGAAAAGTTGAGGTTCACGCGTAATTCTCTGATTACTCTGATCAAGCAAATGCGCCTGTACTGGGTGGTCAGCATAATGAGCGCGCATGAATTAGGTTTCCATGTGGGGTCATACAACGTAGGTATGTCAATTTAGGAGTGAGTGAAGGAGGGGGAAACGATGCATGAATTGTAAGCTCGTATGATGTGCTTTACCAATCTGCCCCGCTTTTTTTCTAGCTATATACTCCATTTTGTTAGGAGCTATACTGCACGGGGGTGGGTTATTTATGCCATCTGTTTCTCTCCGCACCCATGTGTTTGCACCATCCATTTTCACGCGCAAGGGGGAAGAGATTTAGATTACGACTAAATTTTTCCACCGCCACGAATGTATTCAAGAGGAGGCGCGCTCGGAGTTATGGCAACATCCAAATCGCGCGCCCGTAGAATCATGGGTGCTGTGGAGATATCAAGGTGAATGCACCTGCATCTGCTTGGGATTGTATTTCCATTTTTTTTTTCTACTATAGTCCCTGTTTTTATTTATCCCTTTATCACTAGCAGTAAAAGTGTACACTTCAGCGCAGGGGAGGCATATATCCTAAAGGGGGCATATTCTTTTATTTCTAGGGCGTCTAAAAGGGCGCGGATAAGAGAAGGAGAAAACAGAAGGAAAAAAAAGAAAAGGCCAAAACGGGGTAGCGTAAAGGGAAGGCGAATTAGCATGTCGGCCTAGAGTTCGTACAAGGAAGGGGTGCGGAATCCGAACCCCGCAATTGCACTATGCAGTAAAATAAATGCTTTGTATAACAATGGAACATATGCGCATGTACCAACGTATGCAATTCGTAATCTAAGGTTTGGCTTCTTCTCCCTTCCCCTTTTTTCTCTTCAATGATTAGCGGACTAGTGGAGCGCTTTGCCTTTTCGTTTCTTTCGAAAGAGTAGCTAATCCCGAGTTCACCTTGTACCCTTTTCGTTCTCCTCTTTCTGGACGTGGCCCTCTTTTTGAGGCGCTTACTCGACGTGGCTTTCTTTTTGAAGTGTTTTCTCGAGGAGGCCCTTTTTGAAGCGCTTTCTCGACGTGGCCCTTTTTGTGCACATGCTTGAGGAAAGAGTAAATGGAGAGAGCACCCATATATCAACTAGCTAACGCTGCATGTTTTTTTGCTGCCCTACCTAAATAGAGTTACACTCTCATTTTAGAAAAAAATTCCAGAAAAAAAAAAAGCGACAGTTATTGTATCATAGCCTACAGTTTGTTTGCGTAGTAACCGCTAGTATCAGCAGATTCTTGTTATCTAGCAATCGAATTAGCATCTCCACGTGTGTGCCCCCCTTGCTACGAGATAATCGAGTAGAAAAGTGACCCATACAGTGACCCATACAGCGACCTATAGGAGCGACCCAAACATATAGGAGAAGCTTCACGACAAGAGGTGAAAAATCTGCAGAGCCTACCATCATGGGGAACCTTAGATTTTTCAAGAATGCGAATTTAGTTTGCTTCGCGTTGCTGCAGATCTTAGTTCAAGTAAGTTCTCGTTGATACATTGGTGAAATTTTTTTTCTTTTTTTTTGTTCGAGTTTGGGCTTGCGATTGAGCTTAGGGTTGAGCTTAGTGTTCAGCTTAGGACTATCCCCAGTGTTAACTTCCGTCTTAAACGCGACGTCGAAGGCGGTGTTCACATTATGGGGGTCCCCAAACGCACACCTTTCTTTGCGCCCTTTCGCAGGATGAACACTCGGGCAGAGGAAGAGGCATGGAGCCCAGAAGCCTAGCCGAGTTTGTGTCATCTATATTTCCGTCCTCACATGGAAGCACATTTGATGTTGAGTACAATCCGTTCCAGGGAGATGGTTTTAGCTCCGGTGAGGAAGCCGATAAGTGTGTTGGAAATTGTGGGGGTAGTAGCAGCTGCAGTCCCGTAGGGAGCGAGTCCTGTATTCGAGGTAGCTGTCTCCGTGGCGGGTGTTCCATGGAGGGAATTTCCACAAGCGACGGTTCCGATGATGATAGGTCCCGCACCGAAAGCGTTTCATCCGGGGGAAGTTCCTGCAAAGGGATTAGCGACATCGCGGGGGGTATAATAGATGATCTTGCGGGTCATATTGCAGATCATTCGTTGGACAATCTCTTGGACAATCCGTTGGAAAATCCGTTAGAGAATCCGTCCGATAATCCATTGGACAATGTCTTGGAAAATCCATTGGACAATGTCTTGGAAAATCCATTGGACAATGTCTTGGAAAATCCATTGGACAATGTCTTGGAAAATCCATTGGACAATCCCTCAGAAAATCCATTGGACAATC
>NW_008481861.1:164589-177820 GCF_000524495.1 Plasmodium inui San Antonio 1
GAAAATCCATTGGACAATCCCTCAGAAAATCCATTGGACAATCTCTCGGAAAATCCATTGGACAATCTCTTGGACAATCCGTTGGACAATCTCTTGGACAATCTCTTGGACAATCCGTTGGACAATCCCTTAGACAATCTGTCGGAAAATTCATTGGACAATCTCTTGGACAATCCGTTGGACAATCTCTTGGACAATCTCTTGGACAATCCGTTGGACAATCCCTTAGACAATCTGTTGGCCAATGGTGTGAGTGACGCAACTGAAGACACTGTGGAAGACGCAGTGGAGGAAACTGTAAGTGGCGACGTTCAAGAGATGCTGAACGATAGTTCAGACGAAACGTTAAAAGATTCTGTGGAGGAAGCTCTGGACGATCATCTAGATGATGATATGGAAGAGACTATAGATGACTGCTTGGGTGATGGGGTGAAAGATGCAGTGGAGGATGCAGTACAAGATGCTGTGGAGGACGCAGTGGAAGACGCAGTGGAAGACGCAGTGGAGGACGGATTAGACGGCACGGCAAAGAATGGTTTGGGGGACCCTGTGGAAGACAACATGGTAAACCGAGATGAAGAACTCATGCACGATGATTCTGTCGATCTTGTGGATGATCCATCGAAGAAATTATTAGTCGATTTAGAATCTTCAGACCCCAATAAATTAGATGGAAGTATGAATCACCAACATGACCATGATAATGTGAAGGCTAGTGAGAATTCGGGAAAATGGGATTCTGTAGGAAACATTTACTACCCTTTTAATAATGGCTGCTCTTATTGTTGTAGGAACTCAGATCTATCTCAACCCATATCTGAAGAAGGGCTAGATGAGAAAATCTCCAATTTGCCTTCTCTAGATTTGAGGGATATGTACACCATATGGAATTATGTAAATGATAATGAGAAGAAAAAGCTTTATAGCATGAGGACCATGTTACTGAGCTACTGCGATTGCCTAGCTGATGCCTGTGAAATCCCTCATGAAATTAAAGATCAGGAATGGTTAAAGGTCCATCGATTTATGAATAGGGTGTTTATACGATACGAAAAGAGATTCACGAAATATATCCACTGGTTTTTGAAGGATGGAAGGCCCCCCCGATGGATATTTATCGACTTCTTAAATAACTACAAGAATAAGTCCAACAAGTTTAGGATCATCATGTATAACTACTGGAAGAAAATCATCTTCACAAGGCTTGACACATACCAACGCTTTTTGGCCGACGTGAATTGAGGAGTTACAATGGGGAAGTTATAATAGGCAAGTTATAATGCAAAAGTTAGGATGAGGAATTTACAATAGAGATGTTAGTACTGCAGGAGTCACTTCCCTGAGGCGAGGTCCGCTGTAGGGTGTACCCTTTAATATGAGAAGAAGCCAAGTATACTTATATGTGTGCATAGGCGCACTCGTTTCAACCGTGTTGTAAATTGAGATGGAGAGCTCTCTGAGTAATTCCGTGGGATCGCCTATGAGAGAGGAAATATGATTATGCGCAGTGGCGCAGGTTGGCTGAGCTACACTGAGAACTTACCGCTGAGAAGTGTCTACCTCCGTTATTATGCACCTGTGTGTAAAGTGGATGACTAGTGACAGATTACATGCTAATCAGCGATCCCCGCGAATGACTCTGTAATTTTTTCTATACCGTGTACCCTTAGGTTCCCCCCGTTTTGGGGTTTTTCCTACATGCGCAGATCAACTGGTGAACCAGTTGAGACAGACACACTCTGCTAAGTCAGTGATGATTCAGCCCTTTCGGGGGCTGGGCGCCTGTGTCCGCTGCGATTACTAGGAGAGTGCGCATGTTTTGTGCAACTACTATTACCATGTTATTACAGCTTTGCGCTCTTATATAACTCCTCGTGCATACGTGCGGGTACACACGCGCACGTGTGCATATGTATATAGGAGTTTCTATCTTTTTATTCCGATATCTAACATTTTTTTTTGAGAGAGAAATTTAAAGAAAGTTTTTTACACCACGTTTTAAGTGAGGAAAATTAAAAGTTATTTAGTCTCATGGGGTGTTACGTTACCTGCACCTGGTACGAGCTAGCTGTTTTTACAATGCCAGCAGAGGTGGGCCGGGTGTATGGGGTAACCATTCTTGCCTTATGTTTGCTAAGGGCGGTTTGAACAGTGCTTACTTACGGAAGTGTCCCCGATCTACACCCTGTTCCACTTCCCCCAAGAGGAAAAAAAAAAAATTATTATTTGATGGGAAAGGATTTTTTCCCCTTTTGTGGAAAGCGGGGTTGGCGAAATGACGCAGATCAGGAAGCCGCGCTGAAGGGTTCGCAATAGATTATCCAATCTGATGGTTTCACTTGCGACTAGAGAAGGTCGATCCAAATTCTGGAGTTAAAAGGGGATAAACGGAGTTAATAAGGCGGCTAATCGAGTGAACATAATGATTGTTGGAAGTTGGCATAATTTTTTTTTTTTTTTTTTTTACTACCCTACCCATTTGGGTATTAGATAAGTTTTACTCGGATTGTGGCGGAACTGCGCTGAGAAATCCAAACTGCTATATATGCCATTTCGGTGCTATAGAACGATATGTAATACGAAAAGAGCGAAGATTCGGTTGAGAATAAATTGAACTAATCTTCCGATGAATGTATAGGGGGGAAGCCCTTTTTACAAGCATCGTCGTTATATTGCATCTTTATTTACTTTATTATTTCTTTTTTTTTTTATTACCTTTCCTCATGGCAGTTTTGTCGTAAAACGGCTAAACTTGTCGAATACTTAGGTGGGCGGGTTGGACTGCTATTCTATTCTATGCTGCACGGCTAAATTGGTTTGTTATGCCTTATTTTGTTCTGCCTCCTCTTATTTGGTTGTACTGGGGTACGTTTTATATTCTGTTTTAATATGTTTTATTGTGTTTTTTTTTCTTTTTTTTTGTTTATATAATTAAAAAAGTAAAGACGAGCCACTCTGAATAAAAAAATAAAAACCTGGGTTCTCCTTTTATGAGAATGAAAAAAAGAAACTACTGCGGATTTATCCACTTTTTTGTTCACCATTTTTCGGGGATGCGTTGTAGCAGCCCTTTTGGCAATTTGCCATTTAGAAAGGGTCATATCCGTTGTCCCACCTCATCGGAGATATTTTGGGGCGAATTTTTGTTTAGAAAGACGTAGATTTGCCTCCTTTGGTGTGATATTCTGTCGCCAGGTGGGGTACTCTTTAGCGGGGTCTGAGGGGGCCAGCCGCAATGGGGGGGGTGGAGGCCGTTCATTCAGGTGTTTATATATGCATGCGCATGCGGTATCCTACCAGCGCGATGTTCACCCCTGGGGAAGTCCCCTTTTGACTTTTCTTCCTTTTCACCCACTCGCGTTTGTTCAGGACGTTATTATGGAAACATGTCACGGAAGGATTTGCCTAAGTGGAAGAAAATTATGGTGGTGGAATGAGAAGAATGGAAAGACCCCTTCTGTCGCTTTTCCGGGAAGGATGAAAAAGGCCCTCAAAAGTGGTTTTACACTTCTCGGGGTGATCAGTGCTTTCATTGTGCTTCTTCTGTTTTGTGTGCCCCAGGTGGGTGAACTCTGTGTAGGATCTCTGCAGTGTGTCGATTCGTCGTCGCTTACCTTTTCGATGTGCCGCTTTACCGTTGGACGATTTCCTTTGCTTCTTATTCCTCGCTGAGGTTGCACATATTACATTTTTGTTCGCGCACTCGGGGCACTCTTCATATTTTTGTAATTTCAAACCACGTTGCAGACAAAACTGATGAGCCGAGGAGGCCGCAGGAGGGCGAGAAGATTGGGCAGACTTCTTGGTGGGTCTAATAGAATGCAGGAAATCCAGAGCTCCAACATAAACCACAGAGTACTGGAAGACGAACCAGAGTGGGAAGAGTGTAGCTATATAGGTAGCGACAGGGACGAGATGGATCACTATTTTAACGAAATGTGGACAAGACAAGAGTGGCTACGCCGAGGGAAATACAGACCTAGAAATTCGTATGATATATGCCCTTATGGTTGCACAGATGCTGACTTCCTAAAGGAGTTATCTGAATTGGATATCAATTGGAGGCTTGGAAATCTAGACAGTCACGTTAGCGTTAAGGAGATGTTCATTCTGTGGAGTAATGTGCATAGACAAGAAAGGAAGAAATACATTAACATGCAAGAAAGAGCAAAGAACTTCTGCGATGATTTAGTCGAGACCTTTGATATTCCAGAGAATGTTAGGATCAGAGTTTGGATGCACGTGCACAGATGTATGACTTCTGTTTTTCTTCGATTTGAAAGAAGGCACCATAAACATTTTTTGTGTTTTCTGAATCATGGCCCATCTTCTAAGATTCGATTCCTTAGATATATAGATCGAACCAGAAGGGTGTGGAACAAGCGCAGGATGGAAATAGACAACTACTGGCGCAGCAAGATGGTTAACTTTTTTAGGACGTACTCGAGCAGGCGCTTTAGTCGGCCCTACCCCAGGGCGGGGGCACATCGCGGGGGTGCTAGGGAGTATGATAATAGGAGTATCAGACAACAAGACAGGTTGTATGTGGGCCTGTACGACAGAAGAAATGATGGATTGTACGGAAGTAGGGATAGCAGTCTGTACGGAAGGAGGGACAGCGTTAGATACAAGAGTAGGGATAGCGTTGGATACAAGAGTAGGGATAGCGTGAGGTACGAGATTACGGATGGAGGTGTGGATGAGAGAAGGAATGAACGTTTAGGCGAAAGCAGGAGTGCGAACTTCTATGAAAGTATGAATGAGAGCATTGATGAGAGTAGAAGTGACGGTTTCTATGACAGTATGAATGAGAGCCTTGATGATAGTAGAAGTGAAGGGTGGTATGACAGTGTGAATGAGAGCCTTGATGATAGTAGAAGTGAGGGGTGGTATGACAGTGTGAATGAGAGCCCTGATGATAGTAGAAGTGAGGGCTCGTGTGACAGTATGAATGAGGGGCTTGATAACAGTATAAATGATAGCTTGTATGATAGTATGAATGAGAGCCTTGATGATAGTAGAAGTGAGGGGTGGTATGACAATGTGAATGAGAGCCTTGATGATAGTAGAAGCGAGGGGTGGTATGACAGTGTGAATGAGAGCCTTGATGATAGTAGAAGTGAGGGCTCGTGTGACAGTATGAATGAGGGGCTTGATAACAGTATAAGTGATAGCTTGTATGATAGTATGAATGAGAGCCTTGATGAGGGAAGGAATGAAGCCCTGGACAGAGGCATCAACGGGGGGATGGAAGAATTACGTGGTGAAGACAACGCGTAGGAGGGACTCACCAAACATATGTAAACTTCCACGCACATATCTGAACGGTGGAGCGTTTATGATTGGAGAATCACGAGAAAATGTAATAAGGGAATAAAAAGGATAAAAGGGTCTACGGCTGTTTGTGTGGAGTGGTTCTTCCTGAGGAGATATTATTCATTAGCCTTGGAGGTATCCTTTTTCCCTCTCCCCTCGCCATTTCGCTTTTCGTTACAGTAGAGAAGGAAGGATGGTATTTAAGGAGGCACATGATTGAGTGCTTCTTTACTCATTTGTTAATTTCTGTTTCACATGGAGTTTCCACTTGAAAGAAGATTACGATTCCTCAGTCACCGACGCCCCTGCGGTTATTCGACACATGGAAGTGGAGCCAACAGGAAGGTGTAGCGATAACTTTGTGCAAGTGAAGCACAGAAACTTTCCAGCAGTTTTCTACAAGTGGGTCAAAGTGTGGAACTGCCAAATGGGGCATATTTTTAACACTCAGGGTGATTCCCACTTTAGGAGAGCACATAGAATATTCCTCTGCCTTCCCCCGAGCGAGAAGGCGCTTTTGCTGTTGTACACCGCCATGAGGTGATCCCATATATAGGCGCTTCAGCAGCTTCCGGTACATGAACCCAGAAGTCAGATGTTGAGAGTAGCTCCAATTGGAGTGGAGATGAATTCAAAACGTGAGGAGAGGCTGTGGTACAGGGAAAGATGATTAATTTTGTGCGTCTTGGTTGGGATGTCCTCCTCATTCTTAGAAATCCCTTTCGTGTTGTTTTTCTGTTTTTTCACCTAATGGATGTAGTTCTTTTGGTGTTATTTGTACTCACTTTGGAAGCAAAAGAATCGAAGCTGAAGTAATTCCTTTGGCACTGTGTCGCCGTGTATGGACGTGTACACATGGCCTGCTCACAACCCGCGTGTCCTTTGCCTTCCCCAGGAGGTTAGCAGAAATGTGTCGATAAACCGCGCGGGTCGTTTGAAAAGGCTTCGCGATGACGGGGAGGAAGGAAGGTTGACTTAAATTGTGAGCTAAATTGGGCAGTGGAAATTCACTTTAGTGATTGACGTTTTGGTTTTGTGACTATGTTTTAATTTTTTTTTTTTTTTTATTTCCGTTTAGCTGCTACTGCGCGGTCCCCATTTTCGGCACCTTTCAAAAAGCGCGCCGCTCCTTTCCATTTCGCAATGGGTGTCCTAAAATAGCAAAGAGTGCCCTTTACCACCATTGGAGTGTGCATCCAGCATGTGGAGAAGGGGTCAAGCGCCCCATATGGGGAAGCACCTGATTGGGGTGTTGACAATTTCTGCATACTTCCATTTGAGATAAAACAACTTTAAAGCGATATTATTTGATCGTCTTTACAAAATGGCGAAATGTAGAAGAAGCAGGGCTTTAAGGAGCGATTCCCCCTCCTCACAACCTCCGCATTTTCACAGATGAATTAAGGGAAATCGTTTTGAAGAAGGTAAGTAGCCATTCGCAGCTTTACCCATTTAGGATTGTTGCAATGGCCTTCTGCCCCTCTCGCGTTCTCATTTTAAGTGTTTCGTCTCCAAAGAGGCTGAGCATATTTGAATGTCTAGCCTGTTCAGGAAGAGGTTACTTTTTACACTTGGGAAAGGAGTTACTCTTACGAATCAAATAGGTGGTTGTATTTTCTTCCTTTTTTTTTTGAAAACTTAGGAGAAGATAAAAATATGACCCCAATTAGATGTGGCAGAAGGAGAGTCTATTTTTACGTTCGCATAAATTGTGAATTTTTTTTTTTTTTTTGTGCAAGGTGGATAAATCTATTGAGGCAATAAATTTTTGGAAGAGGAAAGAAAAATGCACATCAAATGAATTTTACTTACACAAACATAGAGGCAATAATTAATACATGTTACGTTTAAAAAGAAAAAAAAATTGAATAAAAAAAGTATTGTTTCAATGTTTATTATCAAAGGAACCGCAATAATATAAAATTAATTAAAATAATTTGTAAATACCGAGATTTTAGAAAAATTAATAATATATCATAGTATAGTAGAAATAATAACAAAACGACGTTGTAAATTTATTTGCAGTAAAAAAAGGAGTACATAATAATGCATTTATCTTTCATATGAGAAGGTTAATCCAGTTATAAAATTTAATTGTAAATGCTACTTGGACAGAAAATAATTTCTGTGTTTAATTGGATTCCTCAGCAGCACCATTGCGAACATTAAGTGATAACAAACAAATAAGAGGAAGATACGGTTCGAAAAGAGCATTTTTTACGTGGCGTTGGACGGATAATTCACTCCAAAGCAAACTGTTCGTACAGGCATACTTTTTCGAGAAAGTGGATCGATAGCAGAAGATATAAATGTCCTAGTTTGAGCGCTCAGAAGATTTCATAATAATCGCGAGAAGTACCCAGCGGACATTTTGTCTTTTTTCATGTAAGATAGGACATTTCAGGCTGCAATCCTCTGTTTCGAAAGGGACTGGAGATGAACGAGCACTTATTATTCAGCGATCATGTGTGCAATATATGTAGTTTCTATATGTGTTTTATTCTTTTCTTACAGTTGTTATGCTGTGATGTTTGGGTAAAAATATAACGCTAAGAAAAGGAAAACCGATTTTTTCGTTTTTTCCTTCAAGGAGAATAAATAAAAGTGGTCGTAAAAAAATTATGTATGGTACCTTCATGTAAAGAATTTTCTTACGGTAAGGAGAAAAATAAGTAAATGGATATATACCATTTTGAGCGTTTATTCGTCCGTTTTAGTTTATTTCAAGAGGCAACCGTATTGATCACAATAAGCGTAATAAAGTACTCCATAGTTTTTATTTTTAGTACAGAGTTTGTTCCCTGTGAAGTTTTGAAGAAAAGGAAGATTTTGGCGAAAGTGTAATTTTTATGTGTAATGCGAGTCATACAGTATGCTATGTATTATTTGTGCATCCGAAGCCACAGGCGCATTTTTAAGAAAGAGTAAAGAAGTGGGAACAGGCGAGAAATATGTGTGCACAAATATTAGCAGGAAGTTTGCATGCATTGTTTAAGAAGAATTAGTCTCATTTATAATAGGTAAGGATGTCTCTGCTGGAAGGGCCGCTTTATAATTACTGAGTAAGATTCCTTTCCGAAAGGGCAAAAAATGGAAGTACAGCAGCCAACGAACGGTGACACACAGAAATGGGGAACTGCAGTGCGCAATGGAGAAAAGAATGACTAGGACTGAAAGATGGAGTATTGTTAGGACATACATACATATCTATCTATATGTAACACCCCGCACGACTGAGACTTTTGCGCCTACACAGTTATGAAAAGAAGCCTTCATAAGAATGCGCCCTGGTGCCTTCCCTTTCATGTTCCTCCTAACCCATTTTTGGGAGAAAGTGGAACAGACGCAGAACATGGTGCTTAAGGTATGGAAATTTCACGGAAGTTGCCAAGAAGAAATAATCGGAGGTGCTGTTCTTTTCCCCGTGCGTATTTTAGTGCATTCAAATGGAATTAAGGAAGTTACGTTTCATACGAGTGTTATAAGACATTTGTGTAAAAAGGGGGAAGAACAGAAACTCTTAAACGAGAACAATTAACGATACCTCGAGAATACGTTCTTTATTTTTTGATAAAGGGAAGGTAGTGATTTTTCCTTATGAGAAGAAATTTCTCCATTGAGTTTAAAAATGAGCATATATATGTATATATCTGTACTTATGCTCTGTGAGAATAAATTTGGGGTCTCCATTGTGCGTTCAGTGTACTTCGAGAAAAATAGGATGTTCTGGGCGAAGGACAATATAGGCGAAGAATGCATTTCTTTCCTTTTTCTTCGATCTAAGTAATTGAAGAATTAGCCTTGTTCAAATTGAGAGGAGCCTTTTTTTAAAACGTACGATAACTTATTTTTATATGTTCTGTTACGTAATTTCTTCTTAATTGTGCCGTATTTTATTTTAATAATTTGATCCCTTTTTTTGATTTACTTTATTAGGCATAAGAATATTAATTTAGGTATATAGATATAGTTAGGACATAAATTTCAATGAAGTTCATTTTAAGTGCAAAATGAGAAGAAAGAAGCTTCTCATGTGTACATTTTGACTAACAAATTTGTGTCATTTTATTCCCTTCTATTTTTATTTTCCTTTTTCTCGTTTACCGAATTAAGAACTGGCGGTATACGAATATTAATTTTTCTTTTATGATAAAAATTTTAATATAAATTTAGAATAATGAAAGAAAAGGGGCAAAAATTAGTATATTATATTTCCAATGTTTATATGTTTGCACATTAGAGTTTTTTTCATAAATTCTTACTCTTCTTAAAAGATAAGTTTGTGCAAATTTCTTACAAGTTGCATTTATTTTTCACAAAGGAGTTAATTTTTATGCTCTAGGTAATAATTTCTGAGAATTACACTATTTCGTAGCAACGAAATGAACAGTACTATCCGGAAACCTGTTTATGAATAAACACATATGTGTACACCTATGTATATACATATATATATGTACGTATATTTGGCTCATCGCAGTATTTAATTTATTATCCTTTGCACAAGCTGTAATTTTCATATAAGAAGTATATATATATTTTTTTTATATCTTACGGAGAATATTATAATTAGAGGAAGCAAAAGAGTGCGGTTGCTGCATTTTCTTTTTCTTTATATATAAGATCCATAAGAACATATGGCACATTCAAAGAAGAGCAGTTATGCTTTACAGAGAACTCTTTTAGCCAAGCCTCGTATTAGCCGAAGTGGAAAGGCAAGTTCAGTGGATGATAAGAAAAGTGAAACCACTGCGAAACAGGCACACGGATATTCCCTTTCCAAGAGAGTAGCTATCAAGATGAGCAATGATGGAGGCCGCGAGAACAGGACCACCAGTGCCTGGGAAACCTATAAATGCGCCATACAACTCGATAGGAACAGATATATGGCATATATCTGTGCCCAAAGTGAGCAGCTAAAGGGGGGCTTCCTGGTCATACGGGCGTTTATAATAATAGGAATATCAGGAAAACTAACTTCAGGAGACGACGCCTTGTCATACATACACTCGGGAAGGAGAAATAAGGCGCAGGCGATAAATTACATAGAGACCCCAGGGCCTTCGCATATAAACAGGAGTCAATGACGCCAGGAATTTCGCAGAAGCACAAGATCCGAATACAGAACATTAGGATAGAGGAAACAGGAGATGTCGCAACAGCACGCCTGTCAGAAGAATATAAAGCCTATAATTTTGCAAAGGGTTAAAGATAAGCGTTACTGCCCCTGTACTAAGGAGCCTGATCTATATAATAGTAAGGGAACATTCAGGAACATAAGGCCTCATGGCTATCATCGCATTAGGGATAGGATAAATTGATGAATAATGCAATAGAATACATAGGAGAAAAAAACATACACTGAGGCGCATCCTCATAATTTTCTCAACAGAACATGAAACGCATTAGTGAATGAGAGAAATGACCGCATCCTCTCTAACAGAAAGCAGTTATAGTAAGTCATGGGTTATGGGGCAGATAATTGTTTTATTCGCATTTAATTCCTTCTACGACTTATCACTTATAAATGAGGAAATTAAATTCAAGAACACGAAAACATATCAGGTGGGATGTCCTCTGCCCTAAATTCTGGGAGGCAATTAACACAGGAGCGACTGATGGAAGCAATTATCAAGAACTAAATTTCCTGCTTCAGGAGCTGGCTCCGCAAGATCATGAGGACGATTTCAGAGACATGCTTCGATATCTACGAAGCTATGTGGAAGGAGAAGCATCCAGAAGGAGAGAACCAGGGGAGGATCTAATACGTCAACTGGTCCACTGCATAATGAACGTGTGGTTTTGTGCGGGGGTTGCTAACCCTTGTATTAATTGGGAGAAAGTGACAGATGCCATAGGAATAAAAACACCGTGGACAACACTACAGGATACAGTGAAAACTAAAGCCTGTGCCGCTATTCAGCAGGCTCCTCCAGAGTTCACGGCATCAGGAATATTCTCACAAGCCTGTCCATCAGGAGTGGAAAAGACTAGTAATATCCATTATGATTGCAGAGGTTACTTTATGCGTACGCGATTAAAGGACAGGGCGCCTAATTATAAGAGGGAGCGTTGGGTGGACATCAGAAACATTAATATACCTCAGAAAAACATTAGTGTCTGGTTACGGGCTCTACCTATCTTCCCTCTGTTAATCTTAGCCGTCATTCTTTGGCATATATGGGATCGGGAGTGCCCTGACTCGTGTTTCTCCAGGAGGCGACGGTAATGAGCACTGGGAGCGTCAGGAGGGTAGAGAAAGACAAGGAGAGTCCATTACATGAGCACGCCAGCATGAATGATAACGCCAAATATTCACTATTATTTCACTAATATAGTTATATATTTACTCACAAGGATCCTGGATTTCAACTGAAGAGAATTTTTCGAGGGGTGCTCAGGCAGCGTAATCCGAGACCAAAAGATGGACCTCCTAATATTTATGCAACCCGTGATGTAGCAAGAGGGGTTCTCTCCTATGCAGCTGGTCTAGCTACGTAAAAGGATGAGCAGGCCCCAGAAACATTCCATTACAAGATTTGTCATATTCCTCTCTAATATCAGCAGAATAGATACGAAAGAAAATATAGAAACAGTTGGGGGTACTTTTCTGTATGTTGATTGCGTTCATGCTTCTTCTTATCTGAAGGGGAGAAGTGGAAATCACAAAGTAAAGATCACTTGTGATGCACACATCAAACTTCTCCAGTTTCAGCACTGGTGAGCCTTATTATGGCTTCAAATCATCCATTACGTTGGAAGTATTATCATATGTTCACGGATAGTCTCTCTACATACAAACAGGGGCTTTCTTGATCTGGATTGGGTAGGGAATATTAATTCTGGATTAGATTGTATCTTAGTGATTAATTATATCAGATTCAACGCGTTCCTTATTAAGGGATTAACCTCTCTCAAGAATATAAATAGCGCGAGGGCGGCAGTGTATCTGAATAGAATGACTTCCCTGAATACAACTGTTTTTTATGTGTCTATAACATACGCATTGTTTATACCACTAGAAGTTGTATCCATTAAATGTCGCTCTCTTCATTTTATAAATCCTGTAAGAGTATTTGCAGATGTACTGTGTAGATACAGCTAGTGCTGGTACTTAAAAGTGTATACTGCTCTGGAGGAATACGATGTCTCAGGAATTCTGTAATAGCGGCATCGGGAATGGGGGGTGCCGATATCCACAGATAATATATTGGGGCGCCGTACCATACAGAATGCCGGATTTTTTTTATGTGAACAGTAATACCCGTAGTTAGGGGTAGGCGTCCCCAGAATAGTGATTTAACAGATGTATGCATCATTGCAGCCTATTGAAGTATTTAGCAAGAGGGAAATCATGTGAAATCTTCAACTGGGCATAGGGGACCGTTACATCATATCCCTGGTTTCCCAGTGGAGTAAAATATGAATTAAAGAGTGAAATGACTTCGAGACCATTAGAAAATGCAGCACCAGAAACACGATCCCGTAAGAATAGAAGGAGATCCTGATTTTGTTCACGGTAAAGGCTGTTAAGGAAGGGATGACATCAGCAGGAATCCTCCTGAAGCCATGAGGAGCCCGAAACGAATAATCTGAAGTTTGAGCTACTTAGTTTTCTCTATATTTTAATATCTCCTAGTATTCCATGAAACGCAAGTGTGTCTAGGAAGTAGCGATTTTTATATAAGACGTGCTTTAATAAGATAAAGAAATGTGCAGGAAAAGGGCAGCCATTAAAGAGGAAGTGGTCATAATGTACTATAATCTCAAGAGTATACGTATCCACCCTATATTTGTCTATCTAATACTCTTTGTCTTGAGATGTATCATCATTAGAACAATCCCTGAGATATTTCACGTGTTGCTATTAAACCAGAAACATTCTATTAATCTGTTGCTTGTCTCTATAAAAGTA
>NW_008481861.1:177830-178969 GCF_000524495.1 Plasmodium inui San Antonio 1
TCCACCCTATATTTGTCTGTCTAGTACTCTTTGTCTTGGGATGTATCATCATTAGAACAATCCCTGAGATATTTCACGTGTTGCTATTAAACCAGAAACATTCTATTAATCTGTTGCTTGTCTCTATAAAAGTAAGTCAGAGTCTCACTGTGTATGGGAACAAAACTGATATGGAAGGCGTCTAGTATTGATGGTTAAATTATTCTTGAAAGTTCGCCACTGATATCCGCAGAATACGTGTCTATAACCAGTATGTGCACTCAGGGGTAAATGCTATTTTCAGTTTATTATAGGAATGTAAGACAATGGCTCTAAACATTAGGATATATAAAATAGACTTATATTATGTGCTTCAGTAAGGGTAATGTGATGTTATGTAAACAGTAACATCTCACGGAGGAAATGAATGCCAGTGACCGTATTCATATGTGAGTAATACACGCGGGTTCACCCTACGGATACAAATAGTGCATTCAGAGCTGATTATGCTTAGCAGGAAAATAACACCCAAGTAGATAGGCTCACGCAATATAATGAACTGTATAGATCCTCAGAGATTAGAAGAGGAAGAAAAATATGACCTCTTGAAAGGAGAAACGAAATATATGAATCGCCAGATAAATGACATAGATCTGTGGATGTCTGTGAAGATACCCAGAAGGAAAATGGTGAAGATTAGTGTTACTCACTGTAATCCTGAAGCGAAGGAGGGAATGAGCAGGCACAAATACTCCTGAACATAATTATACAGCAGCCATGGAAATAAAAAAGGAGGAGGTGGGCACATTCACCAATACTGAGAGTACGAAGCAGGAGACAATATTACAAGAGAATAACTCTTTATGGCATGATAAAGAGGTTTAGGGAAAAATCGTGTTAGATGTATCATATAGAGAAATAATTCAATCCTACGAGGAGTTACAGACGAATATCCAACTCTCTATGTATGATAAGCTCCATCAGCAATTATTTTTGTGAATATTGCATCCTCCTAGTTAAAGTGAATGGTGCGGAATTACCTATATTGCATTACACAAAGATACGTAGGGGGATCCACTCGTGATGTGATACACAGGCGTATCCAACCGTGTAGTCTACATACGTTACTTGCTTTCCAGTATTAATAATTATGTTAAAGG
>NW_008481861.1:179630-194729 GCF_000524495.1 Plasmodium inui San Antonio 1
GGTAAACTCGTTATAATGAGACTTGAAGAATCCTCCTTCAATATGGAGAATTCAAGAATTTCAGAAAGTGCTAATTACAATAATCGGTAAGAATCCGCTGGCATAGATTTAAGATATCGTGTGTATTCATTTCCGAACGTGCTAAACAGGGACGGTGGAATGATTAATTTGTGAAATTGGAGAGCCGTTTCACGTTTGAAAACTGGATTCCATTTCCCCCCTACATAAAAACAATAGGGTTAACTGGATAAAGTAATGCTATGTATAAATCCCGTGGGGTTCGAGTAAAATGGGCCAGGGATGTGTATAAGGATCCGTCATTATAAGTATCAGAATGGCGCCTAAAGTGTCATAATAAGGGTCCAACGCAAGAGTTGCCGCAGGAGGGGCCTGTTATATGTGAATTAAGTGTAAATGAAGTAAATGAGGAGCACGTGTAAGACGAATAAAGAGAAATCTGCAGAGAAAAAAAAAAACAGAAAAAATTAAGAAAGAAGAAAAAAAAAGAACGGAGAAAAAAAAAAGAAAGGAAAAAAAAAGGAAAGGAGATAGAAAAAAAAGGAAGGAGAAAAAGAAAAAGGAAAGAAACAGAAAGAAACAGAAAGAAACAGAAGAGAACATTTATGTGGCATATTTTATTGACATCACACAGTCTGCCCGTTACTTGAAGGGTGTTAATTGATGCGATTATAAGAGAAAGGGACAGGATATGAAATAATACAGACTCCTTTATTCTTTTTTTGGAGCTATCCATTGATGTAGTCATGAAATAATAGTGTATATGTGCACCTAAGAACTATCATTTCTTAATGATCTTGGCGCGTTCGTGATATAAGTATTATCTTATGAAAATTTTGTAAAGCTAAGAGAAACTCATATAGCGTATATTATGAAATTTTGTTTGTGCACAATAGGGCGTGATATCATTTTTTTTAGCCTGAGAAGAATAAACTTTCATACCTATTTTTTAAGAGTATTTAAGAAGGATTTAAAATTGTATTTCTTGGGGGGTAAGTAATAAAATGATGCGTAAGTTTCCATTACAAGAAGCATTCATATTCCGAATATACGCTCATAATGTAATGCGGAGTGTATATCATTAAAACGTTGAATCTTTGAAGGATGAGTGTTGGTAGAATTCTTCAGACGCGCGTTTAGAAATCATCATAAGTTTAAAAAACGCAATGATGAAGTCAAATAAGTTATAGTTATGAATTCTTTCTTTTGGATAATATAAAAACGGAAGCATTATTTCTCTTAGGGGCGCTTATGCTTCTGTTCTCATTCCTACATGTACCATACAACGCCTCTATCTCTTTTTTTTTTGTTATTTATAATTAAAGGAAGATAAAATTAAAGAATCTTATGTCACGGAATGGTAACATGACAACTATCACCACGTAGAGATGAGGAGAATAACGTGTGAGTACATTCATGCCCTTAGGGCGCGAAAATTTTTATATCGGTTATATGTCCTAAATTAAGTTATTGCAAGGGAGCCTGCACCAATTATATATAGGAAGCCTAAGGTTTCATCCAATAATTCTTTAGTTCTACTGTGGAATAAAGGAAAGACGACGAGAAGTGGGAAACAGGTGAATACGATTGGGTTTACATTCACGTAAGGAGCACAAACATGGACTGGAAGACAAGACAGGCATACCCCCTCTTCGTGTGAACTATAACTGCTTGTTACATAACAATAAATAAGAGGTCTATTCTGGCTCCTACCTGAGTACCCGAATTAGGGTGAATCATATGGAAAAGATTTTAGTTAGAGAATGAAACAGTATAGCAGTGAAATTATAAATTTATACTAATGGCAGGAATGTGAGACAACTGGAACTTATAATTGCGCGTAAAAACAGTTACCTAACATATATTTAATCATATTCTGCAAAAATAAAGCATGTTCAGGATGTTTATTCTATTTCACTGCTATAATTGATAAATCGTTAAAGGATTATAGAAAGCGTCTTAATAAGGACATACAGGACCAGAAGGAGTATGGGATATGCATCGGATGATACCACATGTTTATTCTAATGTAACAATTATATGTCCATAAATATAAATAATTTAACAGTCGTAAGGAATAGGGGCGTATGAGGGACATCAATAACTATTGCAATGGGTGATAGATAGAAACAGGCGGCCAAGAAAGGAATAAAAAAAACATAGCCGGATCAATACCCAAAGAAACAAAGAATAAGTGCAGAATTCAATATTTGAGATGTGTTCCATTTTGCGCTGCAGGGTCAAATATCCTGCAATGTTTGTTTTGTAAGTGCGGTTAATTTTTTTACATCGTTCAAAGAGAAAAAGAAGGAATCCGAGCCTTCATGGGAAACCTTCCAGGGATGTTTTTCTACCATAAATAATTTTTTCATATGCTTTCTTTATCAAAGATGTTTGTATTCATTATATTTTAGGATAGGAATGCATCAATATATAGTGAAAATCTTCTCTATATTAAAAATCATTAGATATTTCTGCATTACATTATGATGCAACAGGGGGCGAATGCAAAAATTCGGGAAATAATCCGGGAGGGAGGCTTGATGCATATAGTATATAACCTTTCTTCTTCGGCATTTTCATCTATACATTGTGATTACAGCAGTATATATATGCATATCTGAATTTATGTACATATACATGTGAGGATTATAGAATTATCATTAAGTACATACCAAAATTATCTATGTTCTGAGGAATTGCGATAAAGCCGTTGGGACACCTTGATGACCCCGAACATGTTTTACACGCCATAATAAAGCGCCTTTTTAGAATGTAATATTAATTTTGTCCATTGAGTAGAGTTTACAATGAAATCATATTCAAATGCGTCTGTCACTGATTTTTAGGTTATTTTTCTTGTGGCTTCGTAGTTTTTTTTTTCTTGTTCTGTGTTCTTCCATAGTAACCTCGTGGTTTTTCTGTGTCTATTTTTTAAAGGTCAAAAATGCTTTGGAAAAGAAACTGCCTGAGTAGCAACCCAAATTCAAAAGGATTAATCCTTCTATTGTCTTGAACTAAGGACTATGGTAGGATGAATAGTCAGATACTGTTACACAGAGTATTTAGAGTAGGGGCAGAATACAGTAGGGTTCCAAGTACTAGGATAAGAAAAATGAATAAGACAATACCATTAAGAAGGGAGAGGTGCAGACCATCATGGTTACCTGTTGTTACAAAGATGGTCTATGCAAGTGAATAAGTAAAGCCAGTTATACCAATTTTTTAAGGCAAGACATGAATGACTGCAGTTACACCCCATGTTATGGGACCGGAATTTTAGCAGTAGAATTACAAAGACAATTATGCAGGAATGAATCCTAAACTAGAATTACGCGCACCCTATTGCACAAATAGAAGATTGAGTAAATTTGCATCGAGGGTTGTGCAGGAATGGATGATTCATTGGAATGAGAAGGGAAGTATGCAGCGTGTAACAAATCACTGTATAAGTAATAATTAAATAATCGATTGCATAATTATTTTTTATGGAAGAATAGAATTCAATCCTGTGGATATCCTATTTTCTAGAGGAGTATAGATAGTAACAAATACAGCATTAGGAAATACAGATGGTATTCGAATATGGATGTAATAGTCGTATATATTAATGCATAGATTATATAAAAGTAGGAAAAACTGCAACTTCCTGATGAAGTAATAAACTGAATAAAGACAAATAGCCATATGAATCCAGTTAATTATACCTCATTAAAGATAATATGGTATTCCCGTAAAGTGATCTGTAACAAGCCATTATATATTAGTGTGTATCCAGGGGCGTCGCTTAAGCTCTAAACAGATTTGAGTCGAGCAATAGTCGCTGATTATATACGGATCAGATGAAATACATGCTATTACCAAAATAACAGATGAATGAGGAGGCGTCATCTGGACAGTGCACCATTGTGCAAAGAATCATGAAATGTAGGAAATTTGTTAAATAGTTGATAACCAGTACAATTCAAAGGAGTAATACATATAAGGGATCTGAGTCAGTAAATGAAGGAGTGTTCTAAATGTGTATAGACTAGACCCCTTCTAAGGGGAAGGATAAGATAATGATCGTATATTACAGAGAATGTATCCGGGTACTGACATGGGTATGAGGCGAATACGATGAGAGTTAAAGGAGAATAGGAAATATATGAATATTTATAATAGTATATCCAAGACAAAGTAATATACATCGCACTGAATACTAGAAAAGTCAGGAGGAATACAAGTCAACACAATTTAAAAGGGTTTGTTGTATTGGCTGAACTAAGATGTAATATCCTATAATGGGTTCTTCTGATTTTATACCTACAGCTATATAACCGATTTGAATAAGTTTCTTTAAATTTCTGTTGAAGTATAGCAGCTATTATAATAGTTATCCTGTCCATCAGAAGGAGTAATTGGGGCAAAATACTCTCCGGCTGGACAGAAGGAACAGCAAGTATACAGAAGCATATGATTCAACCTAGGACCAAGGGGAAGCCATAGTCCCCCTGGATCAGTGTGATTTGAGTAATTAGCAGTGGTTGGTTGTGTGGAACACCCCGACGGCCGAAGCGATAGTTATAACAAATTCCAGATAGTGAGAGCTATAAAATCTAGTCCCTAGGAGCTGAGCGTCTCAACAGAAGTGGAGTCAGGAACAACCGGAGAATATCCCCCACACCAACAGGCACTAGGAAGCCCAAAGAGGAAAAATAAGTAACAGCCTAAGTTTATATGATCTAGTTGCCCACATGACAGTGAAGATTAGCAGAAAGCGAAAAACAAAAAGTAAAGTGAACAGGGAATGTAATAGCCGATGGCAGCATAGAGTGAATCAGAAGGAATACATCCAAGGAGGACCGGGTATAATAGAGAAGCATGTTGGGCAGACATGGAACCCTGTTAAAGAAAGCAGCAGAAATAGGGCCCCAAAGGAGCCAACTCCCAAGTACCCCCGGAGCTAAGTGGTAATATCAGCGAAGTGGTATAAGGATGAAAGAAAAAGCCCAACCCTGAACCAAATGAGGAGGAGACTAAGGAAACAGTGGATGAATTGAGTAAAAGAGGCAGCGTATTTTCTACAGGCGTCATGATTAACTCAAGGGCAGAAGATAAGGAACAGCTAAGACCCCCCCCAGCAAAGATAGAGCAGAAAAGCAAAAGCATTAAGGATACCTGTGCTTGAGCCGCAAGTATGGAAACAGAGAGAGGGAACGAACAAGGGGAAACGCCCCAAAAATTGAGGAATCCCACCAGGAAGTGATTATCTTTCAACCTACGCGCGGGAGGCCGCAAAATCGAGGACAAAGAATCAAACCGGAGAATCCCAGGAGAGAGCAAAGGTAAAGGAGGAGCCGCACCGGCGGGTACGGAGGAACTTCAGGAACAACTGATTACCCCCCGAAGTATTTGATGGGAAACCACTTCATAAGAGGCAAATTTCCCCCAACAAGGGGGGAATAGTAACCCCTATATGAGTAATGTCAACAGACAGGAGCCATTTTCTTATAAACATTCGGAGAAGGGGGAAGTGCAACAGCGAATATGTCCCACAATATATAAGAAGAGAAAAAATGAGAATAATATATTTCCGTAATTCGGAGAAGGATAGGCTAAATACCGGACGGCGATATCAAATGAGGACAGCTCATCTTACAACAACAGGGCCTATACTCAAACTCAAACAGAAAACGGGCGTATAGAGAAATAAGCCCCACCTAGCAAAAGGAGCTTGAGAATTGCTGGAAACTCAGACTAAAACAGAATACATCTCGGTGAACAAGTATAAAAGATAGTCTAGTGACGAGAATGTCAGTAACATAAGAATCCTGATATCCAGTAGGGGGATAACAAACCACTAGCTGTGGCACAGGAAGTATCAAGAAGGGAGCAGGTCGAATACTAGGACTACCTCAGTAAACTGAGCAACCTACTCCCTTAGAGTCACCACAAGGGAATATTCAGCCATTAGAATTCGGAGTCATTAAATAACCCGAGAGAGTAGATGTTTTATTCCCAACGAGAAATAAAAAAACAGACGACGCAACAGAATCCACGTCCCTCCCTGCAGGAATAATGACCTACAGCGAAAATCATAACTCCTCAAACAGGGACCCAGAAGCAGCCTTCTTCCAGATCCCTGCTGAGTGATCAAGGACAAGGGGGGGACACGCCGAGTCAATATTTAGCTGTTCCCAACAGTAAGCGTATTTTAAGGACGTATGGAGCCCGACAACAGAATGCATGTGTGGGAATAAGGATAGCAGAGCAACCGGGAGCCAAATTGACTGCCTGCGGATACAAGTCCCTCCTCCCATTAAATACAGTGAATAGAAGGAACACAGGGAAAAAACGGCTAAGGTGAGTGATACAGGAGAAGTAATGGCCAGATAGCATAGAATGCAGCAAGAATTCAACAACAACAAGTAAGATTAATAGCCAATAATAAAGAAAGAGAGCATAAAATCCCGGATCATCAGGATCCATGAGAGAACCCAAGGGTACAAAGCATGAACATAACTATTCCAACAAAACCCTCTCACTTTACATTACCCCCCACGCCATGTATCTCCAAACGGCTTAAAATCTCTGGCAGAATGGAAAAACATTAGCCCTAAAGAAACCAACGTCAGACCCCTTTCCATATGGAGTATCCCCAGGACGAGATCCGAGCTAACAAGGGTACCTTAATGACACCTCACGCAACCGACCAATGAACGAAGTGATAAACAACAAGTGCCCCTACCCCCTCAGTGAGTAACATACGAGTATATCAAGAATAAGGGAACGGAATGAAGCCCGAATTGATTCAACGGGGACTAGATATAGGCCATTAGAGAAATGAAAGCGTACAGTAAACCCAAAGGAGCCTAACAGAGAAATCTCCCGAAGTTGATATTTTTAACAGCAGAGCTCCTAAGCGACGTGAAGATAGGAGCACTGGCAGCAGTTAAAAAAAAAGCAAAAGTCCCTAGCAGGATAGGAGTAACAGATATAGGGACTTAGTGAGTTGGGGCGACGACGAGGTACAGAGGGAAACAGGGGGGCGGTGCGGGACCTGGAGGAGGAACACGAGGCAAGATTACTCACTCCCGGACAAATCCAATTGCGAGTAAATTGGAAGAGTCCGGATGAAATAATAGGGAAAAATCAGGAATCAGCACCCGGAACCAAAGGGGCCCAGTATATACCAATGAGTATAGTAAGACTATCTCTGCCAGAAAAAAACTCAAGGTTAATCCATGGCTACATACTCCCAAGGAGCCCAATAAAGAGGCAGCTGTGAGTGAGGCTCAGGCAACTGTGGAAGGAAGATCAGATTAAGTCTGAGGGAGAATAACCCAATTGGGCAGATAGAAGAAACTCAAGTAGCAGTAATGGGGGAAAATCTAAATAAGGAATGGAAGTTAAAAGGATGGGGTCCAGACGACAAGCAATGGGGATATCCGGTTCCAGAGGGGCACGGATGTACAGAGAATAACCCAAGAAGATATTGTTACCCCAGACTAATAAGGGGAGGTGTTTCAAGATGGGCCGGTTTGACGGAATGGTTAAATAAAAAATTATTGGGAGCGCATTCTCCGGAGTGGGGGAAAAAATTCAACCCAACTCTGAACACCAATCTGAGGAGTACTGGATCTGGCTTCTTGAACTGGGGCGAGGTAGTGGATAAAGTGATGAGCAAAGTCGAAGCGAACTTAATAATAGAAAAGACCGAAACCAATCTCGCGATGTTGTGGACAGCGCCAGAATGGTATAAGATATTAGGAGAGCCAAGAACACAGAATATAGACTGGAATACCCACCCCCAAGGAAAGGCAGTGCTTATGGTAGTAGTTTGCATAATAACAGGATTAACTGCGGATAAGCAAGACGAAGGAAAGCAGTATGCCAACAGAGAAATCCTTTGTAAGACAATCGATAAGGGTTTAGTCGTTGATGAAGACCACTGGGACAGTTGGAAGTCAAGAAGGGGAATCGAGAAGGATAGGGATAGCGGACAGTGCTCAACTGAGGAGGCATATGAGAATTGTCAGGACCCCAGTCTGAGCTTAATAGTGACCATATATGGGGCATTAAGAGCTCTATGTCCAAATTGTGGTCCATATAAGCTGACAAGATGGATTAAGAAATCAAAGAATAGACCTAAGGAAAGCACCAATTTATATTGTAACGTGACAAAGGGCATTTTCACGTGTGACAAAACCACAGACTCCCCCTCCGCAGGAGGGGCATTATGGCTGGAGAGGGCTCTTTTAGCACCGGAGAAGGGAGAATCCGCAGAAGGAACAGGACACTCAGATGCAGTAAAATCAGTATTAAGTATGACTGAGAGCGAGATTCCACAACCCCAGAAGGATAGGCAAAGCAATAATAATATAGTGATCAAAGGATTGCAGGAACTGGGCCTAAAGGAAGAGGCAAGAGAGTGTGTTGAATCAAACTCTAACACAACACCCGATTCAAGTAAGAAATGTAGTGAACAAGCGGCCCAGAGTAATCAACTAGAGGAGAAAATAAGCGGACTAAAATCCCAAGGGCCCGAGGAGGCGGGAAAAAGAAGTTCGGCAAGAACTCAGGGCACACCGCCGGACCAAGGGGGTGCTGGCAGGGAGTCCGATGAATCCAACAGCTCAACAGGAACTAATGAGCGGAAGACGGATGAACCGGAGAACTTCGGGCCCGTTACCGTAGCCCACGACTCAGAGACAGGAACAAATAACCCAGTAGGCGGAGTAGTGGGTGGTATATTGGGGGTTTTGTTACTTGCAGTGGCAGCAGCGTATGGAATATTTAGGATATGGGGCAGAAGAAGGAAGTCAAAGGAGGGGAGGACAAGATTAGGGACCCCGCGGCACCTCAGTTATGAAATACCACAGAGAGGAGGAATAGCAGCGGTGGGGATGTCCGCCCTCAGAATAGAACCGTGAGGGTTGGAGAAGCATCGCCCTCATAAGGTTCGCAGGATGAGTTTAAGAGTAAGCCTTCGGTTTAGGGTTCAGGGTTTAGGGTTGAGAAGTGAGCTATACTAATATGAGCTCTTCACCCAGCCACTTTGATACCATCGTCTACAACCATGAATCGGCCCCTCTGTGTGCATCTGGGTGCACTAAGGGGTTATATCCCCTATATGATTACCCTACTTCCATATGTTAGTTATCCCCCGAAGAATATGTTATGTCATCAAGTGGGTCCAGGAACAGTCTACATTGTGTTAGAATGTGTACCTTCTTCCATTTTATTAGTCTGTTTGTCTGTTAATTATTAGTGATGCCACCCATGTATGGTTGTTAAAGGACATAGATTGTCCCAAGTCAGATAGTGAATAGGAACATTCTGTTCCCATAATTATCTGTGGAAGAGCGTCTTTGTCAAGAAAGGATTGATCCATGAGTCAGTCTATCGAATGAACCTCCTATGACGTGGTCTGTGTTGGGGTGTCCCTTCCTTATAAGGAGTGGTACCAACAGAATGACCCAAGAACAACAACGAGAGGTCCGATTTCGGACTTAGAGGAGTTGTTGTTTTATCGATTTGTTTTGCTTTGTCCTATCGGAAAAGAGGGGACACCCTGTGATTTAAAACATTTCCATATAATGCAGGGGTTAGCATAATATATATATATGCTGGTAAGATGAAACAGGGACCTCAACAAAGAAGGTGGTATTTTACTTGATGGGTTATATCATGATCACTATTGAGACACAAACATACGTGCTCCAGAGACACCATATTTCTAAATGTTCCTCTTCCGTGTCAAATTTGATGAATCCCGTTTCGCAAAGATATAAGCAGAAAGTTCCTCCTTTTTCCATCCTACTAGGGAAGCCCTCAATTCTATCAGTAACACATACATTAATTATTCTCTCATTGGAGCAATAGATATGGCAAAAAAATGGCATAACTTCTATTTACGTTCATAAATGAATGATAGGCGGTTAAGTAATTACAACTTTACGGCAGACTGATCTGATATGTAAGGAGTGGACATCCTGGCCTTTGAGAATGCTATGGTACTTATATTTGCTTGTTCTTCTTCTTTTTCTACTGTTAACTTATGATTTTATCTCTAAGGATATTTTATCAATGTGTGATTCCTACTGCGGTGTCTTGAGTGGGTTGTGCCCTGTTTCGTACAGAACCGTCCAGGGTGGAGTTAAGCATTTTCTATAAATTCCACGTTTCCGTGTGTCTGATAAAACAGTGGCGCCCAATTTAGTAGGTGCAGAGGAATACAGAATCCAATATGCCATGTTTATCAGTAAATAAAACAAATAGACAGTGATCTTTCTCCACCTGTTCCGTATGTTTCCAGGCTGTTATGTATAACGAGTCTTTAAGAGAACAAATAAGGGGACTACTCTCAGGAATCCTCCAGGGGGATTATTACAAATAGCGATTCTCGCATTCCGCATCCGAACATTCCTTCCTCTCTATATGTTACGGAAAATTTATCCACCCGGACATTCAACACGAAGGAGGCATAGAAACGTAGATGAAATATTTCGCGGCATCCAGATATATTCCTTAGAGGATGAGTCGCAATTGGTGAGTTGCCTTTGACATGTGTTTCCCATTCCAATTGTGACCAGCAGTAGGGTTAATTATCTTCCTAATGTGTTAACTATTTCACATACCTCCTGTCCGTGTTTTTCGAAGGACGTGCCCCCTTTGTTTTCCGGGTAGGAGATCCTCGCATGTCTCTGTACTCTGTATTTATCAAAGTTGTTTCAGGTCATCTCACTTTAGGGCATTTCGATGAACACCATTCCAATGTAACATGTAAGTATGCCTGTCCTATTTCGCCTCTGAATCTGCTTTCCTCCGGCTACGTTATAATCATGATGGTGAGCGCTCCTGTGTTATTCTTTGTTTATTTCCTCCTATATGAGGCCTGTAAATCTCTGTGTTTTATACTCAGCGTTTCTTTCTTCCTTGACATCCGCAAAAAGATTCTGTGTGTATCTGCTATGTTTGGGAACTTGTTCATATTGTCGTCGTCCAAACGGTTTCTTATGTGGCCGCTCATGTACAACTTCACGTGTTGTGAATCCTATTGCTCTTTGCATCCATCCAGGAGCATCATGAATAGGGGTATCCACCCTTCCTTATGTACTTTCCCATCTGTAAGTACACGCAATTCGTGATTATGCACATCCTGTTTCTCTTTATCGCATCCTACTCATGCCTTATTATTGGTTGTCTTATGTATTACATACTTGGGTGTTTCCTTATTGTAGAGCCTCATAAGTCTGTGGAAGGAACTATCTGGAATGTACTGTTTCATATGTATGTGTTGTTTCGAAACATAGTTGCCACATACACTTCCTCGCCTTTGTATGAAGGGAGTCTTCGGTTTCTCGTTAAGCTGATTGCTTTCGGACATTACATTTTCCTGAAGACACTATTCTTAGCTTGTCTGTGCCTGCGCTAAATTGTGAAAGTAACTGTTCTCCTTGAGCATATGAGAAATATACGAGTATTTATGTTCCAAACTATGCCACTAATGTTTTAGTATGTACAGATTACCACAATTGTGCGCCTCTATCCGGATTAGGTTTCTCCGTCAAGTAATTTTACCTATCACACTTTCATTTATCATAAATGTATGCACGAGTACTTGGAGGAGATTCTCCATGGTCAATTTGCACTCGTCTCTTTTGATTCATCTAAAAGTTCTTTATGTATATATAGAATCTTCTACGGAACATTTGTTTTTCATTCTGCATGTATACACTCTTTGGGATGTCTTAATTACATATTAACTACTCATATTCAAGGTCGCGCAATGGTACGTGGTCATTATCATATATCCTTCTTTTTTTGGCAGTCATGGCCAAACATTGCTGTCTGTATGTGTACCCTTCTTCCGGCTCTGCGCTCTCTGTGTTTCAGGGGAAACTGCGATTCTAAGCGCGTGTATTGCTCTAGGGGAAAAAGTTGGAACGAGGAGTTGTTTCCGCTTCCCTGGCGTCTTTTAAATAGTGACCACATTGCAGTAAATGATATTTTCTGCGTGTGTATATATATACATATATCTATACTTCCATAAGAAACGTAACCTCTGTAATGGGCCGCCCAACTTTTAGGCTAATAAATAACACCTCAATAAAGGCAATGGCATCATTATATAGTGTTTGCGGGACTACACCGCGTGTGCGGTGTCGTTAGGATTGCCAGTTCCCTGTCCCAAAAGTAGTAGGTATAATAACAGAAGAGGGAGCATCCGTTGCACTTAAGGACACTGTTTACTCCCTACAAAGCGGAACCTATGTGGGATGGATTGTGAAAGATCTGCATAAATTGATACCTGAAGAACAGCTTAAGGTGGATAAAATACAGTGAACCTACTCATACAAGGAGCTGCCAGTGACGCCCTTCGGGTAATATCCGCGGCAGGGGGATTGAATGCGGGAGACCTTCAATCTGTACCTACAATATCAGGAAATTGAATAATTCGGACGGTAAGTATACCTTCCCAATCTGTATCTATCTTACACTTATATTCTCCGTGTTTACACCCGCTGTAATTCCCTTTAACCTTTCAGCACTGAGAACTCCAGTAAACCTTGAGATTGTCGCATCTCTACCTACTGTTGAATTCGGTGTTTTACGGGGATGCCACGTTCCAGATGGACGCTTAAATATCTTGGAATCCTGACCAGTGCTCCGACTATTTCTTAGTGAGTGGCGTCCTCACATTCAGAGTCACAGCACCTCATTGAAGTTCCGAATAGTAACCTGGGCGTTGAGAGTTATTGTCATAGGGATTAGTTGTAATACACTTTGGTTCGGATGAAAAAGTATCAATAGTTGCTTCTGTATAAGATCTTTATTCAGAACAGGAGTAGTTAGCATATGCAGACAATGTATTCCCCACTGCTAACCTAATGTATGTCACAGGAAGAATCCTTTTCATTAGGGGGTATACTGCGGAAGACGTGTGCACACTCCTGTTCTCACAGTATGCAGGACACTTCTACCGTTCTTATTAAGGCTTACGTTATTCTTTCGTATAAATAGTCAGGATTCAAAGAAGAACCACAACATGTAGTGATGGTCAAATAGGCGATCAAAGAACCCAACATATTCACATAAGACATGTGTCTGGGCTGTTCTTGGGGGGTAAAAGTTGTGATAGGACATTTATGAAATAGTTTGTGAAATCACCTAGCATATTGTTTGAATGAACACGTTCGATGAGGGTCTCATTTTGGTGGTACACTTCATTACTATTATTCAGAAGGGTGCAGGATGTGTTCTTATATATCTCGCCTGGGATTCCCGGTGATCAATGCTATCGTTCATTAGATCGGTTAAAGGTAAATATTCTGAACTAGTAATCTTACCTATGTTACACTGTTTATTATATTGACATTTTTGTTTTACATCACATTTTCATCCCCGATATGTTCCGGGATAATTTGTGCATGTCCTGAAGGATCATGTAATAAATAAATATTGTCTTATGAAAGGAAAAATTCAGACAGTGCACAGATTTCATGAACAAGTAGATGGAATACTGGGGTGGGTCCGTATATTATAGGTCTTAGGCCAAAAAATTTCATTTCGAGAAAATCTGGACTTTAGTTTGCTGCGTCTTTAGAGTTGGAAAACAGCCTGCTCTTTCAATAAAATCATAACAGTCGAATGCGGAACATATGTATTTTTTATAAATGCGTGTTATATTGATAAAATGTGAAGAAGAGGCTGCTATGCCGATTATGGTCATTCTCTTCATCATGAGCTACGGCGTAGCCTCTTAGTTACTTGTTTATAAAGGGGTACATTGAAATTGAAAAGCCGTTACCAACAGAGACAAGATAAGAAAGGAATTGTACTATTATACAGTACTTGCTATGTCATGATACGCCCATCTAGTAAAACTCTGGGGCTTCAAACATGACTTATTCATTTATCGAAAAGTGTAACATATAATCTTAATTTCCACAGAGGCACAAAATGATCTCTATGTACCGCATATAAGAGGGCTTCATAGCCCTGAGTTAACCATCTTTTTTTGGCTAAAAGAGGATATCTATAAATTCTCCCTGTTTTCCCGCTTCCAGTGTCCGTTTCCTCCTGATTAATTACTCTTCCCCTCTTGTTGATCGTGAACTGCTTCAGCCATATCTAAAAGCTATTTCTTCGCACTAGAAAAATAGAAACAGGTGCTATTATGCCTTGTTAATAATATACAGCTGGAGGCGTGCGTGTCCGAAGAGGAAAAAAGGAATTGGGACAAATTAACTATAGCATATATCATGTCGTGTTGTTGAACTGTATCAAAGGCGCATGTTATGGGATTTAATCCTTGTCGAGAAGATGCCTCTCCTTTGGTAGTATATGGGTTCCTCGTTATTTATAGACGGATTTCATGTACTGCCGACATATTATGAAGCAAGAAAAAATACGCTGTTGGCATGGTGTTCTGAATTATGTGAATCACCCCCAATATACCCTCTTATTCTATATGAGATAACATGTGGGGCCAATGTTAGAAATAATATGCACGATAAATTAATTCCTATTTATAATTTTTGGGGAATTATTTTATGAAGCCGAGCCTAAAGAAGCGTGATTGCGTAATTTCTATATTCTGTACAACATGACAAAAGAATGGTAAAGGAAGCTGTAGAATCAATGAAGTGTACGAATATGTCATGTTTCCGAAAAAGAATGTTTCCTCCATTTCAATCTTCTTAGAAATTTCCACAGAGCATCAAGTAATGAAAAATGCGAAAAAACAGAAGAAACAGAAAAGCTTTACAATGTGCCATATTTTGCTTACTACGATATACATGTCACGGCTACTCTATGTACACCTAATACTGAATTTCCTCGAAGGAGAAGAATCACAAAAGAAAGATACGTGCAAATATAGTGTCTTCGGAATACTGATTAATATGTGAGAGTCCCGCAATATTTTATCCCCATCGTGTGAATGAGTCATTTCTTATTGTTCTTCACTAATTCATTACGTAATTGAATCTATCTTTGTGGACCTCCGGAAGGACCAAAGGAAGAGTTATCAGTTGTATTATAAAATTCCCCCCCTGCAAAGCAATGGGTAACGTTATCCGGTTTATGCTGTAA